>NC_067401.1:437957317-438074817 GCF_016432865.1 Antechinus flavipes | reverse complement strand
CTTCTATTTAACTGAAATTTCTTGAGCCAAAAAAAAAAAAAAAAAAATCGGGCTTCAGACAGTTGAAGCAACTTGCTAATCTTTCGTATGTGATATCTCAGAGATTCATAATGAGATTTAAATTTAAAAAGTAGGGAATTATAGCTGAATTCTTAAATTTACAGGACAGATATTTCCAGAATATTAGAACTGGAAGGAATCTTAATGCTCAGATTCTGACCCTCATTTTGGTTAGGAAATTGAGGCCCTAAAAAAGGAAAATTACATTGCCAAATTCATATGGATAGTAAATTAAAGAATTGGGACTTCATCTCAGGATTTCTGACTTTCTATATAGTTTCCTCCCTCCCATATTATCACAGTACCTCCTTTTTAGAATGGTTTCTTAAAGGCATACCTGATAAAGGGATCTAAGAACAGGAAGGGGTTATTGCTGAGTTATCCTGGCTAGATAAAATACAAAATAACACTAGACTAATCCATTTATTTGATTACTTGGGTTACAAAAATAACAACAGATCAGCAAAATGCATGGGACATAGGATTTCAACTATTGGACAAGACTTCTCCAGTCATACTTATGGAAGGGACTGATAGATGTGTTCTTAGAGGTTAAATCCAAAAGCAGTTAGCTGATTAGGTACAAATAATATTGATTCAATGATACTTGGATAAACATCTTTAATATAATGCTTTGGAACTTTATTATTTACCTTGCTATATTCAACATGTAATATTAGGTGATGGTATGAATAGTATATTTATCAAGTCAAGAAAATAATATGCATCTAGACCAATATACTAGTGATTGAAGTAGAATTTTAAGACTTCAATCAGTTAAAATAATGAGTAGAATTCAAGAGGAAAAAAATAAAATATCCTATACTTCAGCTAGGTGGCACAGTGGATAACATATTGTGTTTGAAGTCATTCTAAAGAAGGCCCCAACATGAAAATATATTGTATTTTCATTATTTTCTTTTTTCAACATGTAGAAAAGTCATTTTTTCAATAATGGAATCATCTCCTTTTAGAATACACATGTTTTCTAAAGTCATTTTATTTACAAACTTCAATTTACTTATGAAGAAAGTTGAAAACTCAAAGAATTACAGTAGTTTACCCATATTACCCACACAAGTTGTTGGAGACTTTTCTTCTGAGAATTGTCATGTACGCCATGTCAGCTGGTAGGGTGAACCCAGGAGGTAGAAAGGGGCTTGGCCTCTGAGGCAGGAGGTTGTGTCTTAGGAGGTAGCACTAACTCCAAGTGTTTTCCTTCTGCAGATCCACTTATGCAGTGCTGACTGGTCTAGGCACAAAGTAATCCCAGGGGAGAGTGATTATGAATGGCCAACTTTGCCATAGGCAAAGGAGAAAGATGTGCAGAGAAGTAGAGAGAGGCAGAAATGTAGAGAGATTCAGAGAAGCAGGAAGAGAGACTCAGAGACATACATAAACTTGCTCTTGCTTCCTGCTAACTCCTGCTGAGATTACCAGAATAATAAAAAATAATAATAAAGAGTAATGAAAAATAAAGAAAGGCTGTTTGGAACCTTAATCTCAGTCTTGTCTCCATGTCTATCTGGGGAAGATTGATATTTATGGCCCTGGAAATCAGTAACCCCTTGGTGGGAGCTTACAACAAGTATTAAAGGAACAATTAATATTTGGAACAATTAAAGGAACAAATCATATATATATATATATATATGTATGTATGTATTTGTGCTGTATGTAAAATATGTCCAGGTCAATAACTCCCTAAATATAGGATCATACTATTTAAGAGTTTCATTACATTCTGTCCATGTTAGCTTAATTATTTAGTGAACACATTTCAACTCCTTAATTCTTGAGTTATCACTATCCCCCACTCAAAATCTCCAATAAGAAATAGAATTGAATAGCAGCCCATCCACATACCAATCATAACAATTTCCAAATCTATTTCAAGAAATTCTAGTTTATATCATTTCCTAAAGTGTGAGAAATACTTTTATTGGATAAACTATTTACAATTTTCATCCTTGAAAATAAGGAGTTTCAATGGCATCTTAGAATGCCACATCTAAAAATAACAACCACACCAAAAAACAAAACAAACAAAAAACAAACAAACAAAAAACAAAAAAACACTGAAAATGAAGGGAAATTTTTCACATTAGTTTATTTGCAAATTTCTATGATAACTTGGAAAAAACACAACAACTTCACTTCAACCAGTTCCAAACCTACTACTGTAACTTATTTCTGTATGGGCAAGTGGTAGAAGAAAAGTTCAGACTGATCCTTTTATATTCATGAAGAACTCAGAAAGCTAAAAAAAAAAAATGTAGTTGAAAGAAAAATCAATGCCATCCATCCAGAACATATCTTGAAATGTATCTTTAATGTAGCATGACTGACAAATGATCACACAGTCTCTGGTTGAAGATGTTCAATAAAGGAGGGTACACTACCTTGCAAAGCAATCTATTTAAGTTATGGATAGTTCAAGATTATATAAATAAATAGATGGATAAATATAGATAAAACATAGGCACAAATACATATGTTTTATATATATGTATATATATATAATATTAATCTATGCATGTATGGTTATATATGCATGCATGTGTGTATACATTATTACATAGGTCTATGGTGTATGTGCATGTGGGTAAATGCATATGCATATATGTGAACACACATGTACACACAGAATATGTTTATATATCCACACTTGTATGCACATGTAGCATGAAATACATATGTGTATATGTTTGTATTTATGTACACGATGCAAATATATGTGCATGCAGGTAAGTGTGTATGTTATAAACATGCATATATAATTTTAAGTTTTATGCATGCATCTGTTATAATTCATTTTATATATATATAGATAGACAGTAGATAGAGAGATAGATGATAAGCAAATTGAGGCAGACAGGCAGATAGACAAGCAAATAGAGGCAGATAGGTAGATAGATAAGCAGATAGATAAATAGATAGACAAATAAAGTTAGATTAATCTATTCAAATTGAAGGCAATTATATATGTTAAAAAAAAACATTTATTTTGTTTATTGATTTGTTCTTTTCTTCCCCTATCAGTAAGCCTAATTTTATATCTTGGTAACTTCTACCTTTTGCACTATTTTTGTTGTCTGAAGCTAAAAAAAAAAAAAAAAATCCAGTTACTTCTCCACTTGACAATTCCTTAGGCATTTGAACATAGCTATCATGCCACCACCAAATATTCCCTTCTTATACTCAACATGGCCAATCTCTTCAAGAAAATCTCATGCAATATAAAATCACAATTCTTTACTTTTGTATTTGACTCTGTAACTTGTCAATGAATGACCCAGAAGTGTTTTTTTTTTCCCCATTGATAAATATTTTCAATTAATCTGCAATTTGCAGGCTTAGAGTTACTTGGGACCAAGAGAAGTTAATGATCTTGCTCATGAACATGCAGGGAGAAGATGTCAGAGGCAGGAACTTAGTTCAGGTCTTCCTGATTTTATGTTTAGCCCTTTATCTGTTTTTGTAATTTTGCCTCTTTCCCTCATTAACAGAATGCTTCATAAATATTGGTTGAATAGATCATTGGAAAGATGAATAAGTAAATCAATGAAAGATAAATGAGTCATAAAAGAGCCAAGCAATTTTGATAAGGACATAAATCACTCTAGATACACCCCAAGGGGAAATCATGAACATAATAAACCATTAAATATTTTTTTGAAAGGTAGGATCTTTATTAATTGTTTTTTTCTAATTCTACATATATGTTAATTTTTGAAATATATATATATATATTTATGTATCATGTTGGGAAAGAAAAATCAAAACAAAAGAAAAAACATGGAAGAAGGAAAAAAAAGAAGAAAGAAGTAAACATAGCATGTGTTGATTTACATTCAATCACTACAATTCTTTTTCTGGATGCAGATGGAATTTTCTGTCCAAAATGTGCTAGGATAGTTTTGGTTCACAAAACCACTGAGAAGATGCAAGTCTTTCATAATTGATTGTTGCACAATCTTGGCAATTACTATATACAAGATTCTCTTGTTTTACACATATAAATCTTTCCAGGCCTAAATCGGCTTGTTCATCATTTTTTATAGAAAAATAATATTCTATTACCTTAAGATACCACAACTTATTCAGCATTACCCCAGTTGATGGACAGCTGCTCATTTTCAAATGCTTTGCTAACACAAAAAAAGCTGCTACAAACACTTTTGCAAATGAGGTAAATTCCCATGTTTATTATTTGGTTGGGATAAAGACCCAGTACTAGCACTATTGTGACAAAGGGTATGCACAGTTTTATGACCTTTTGGGCAAACTTCTGAATTGCTCTCCAGAATTATTAGATCATTTCACAAGTTCACCAACAATGCTTCAGAGTCCCAGTTTACCCACATCCCCTCCAACATTTATCATTATCTTTTCCTGTCACCAGCCAATCTGAAAACTATGAGGTAGTATCTCAGAGTTGTTTTAATTTGCATTTCTCTAATAAATTTAGAGCATTTTAAAAATATGCCTATAAATGGTCTTTAAGTTCATCACCTGAAATATGTCTGTTGATTTTATTTGACCATTTATCAATTGGGGAATGACTTGCATTCTTATAAATTTGACACAGTTCATTATATATTGAAGGAATAAGACCTTCATCAGAAACATTGGCTGCAAAAATATTTTCCCAGCTTTGTGCTTCCTTTTGAATTTTATTTTTTGTTTGTTTTGTTTGAGGAAAAATATTTTAATTTAATGTAATCAAAGTTGTCCATTTTCCTTTCTTAATGTTGTCTAGTTCTTCTTTCATCATAAATTCCTCCCTTCTCCAAAGATATGATAGGTAAATTATCCCTTGCTCTTCTAATTTGCTTATGATATTACCCTTTATGCTCAAATAACGTATCCAATTTAACCTTATTTTCGTATGGGATGTGAGATGTAAGTCTATGTCAAGTTTCTCACATATTATTTTGCAGTTTTCCTATCATTTTTTGTGAAATAATGAGTTCCTATTCCAGAAGCTGAAGTTTAAGGGTTATTCAAAACTAGATTAGTATAGTCAATGATTATTGTGTTATGTATATAACTTATTCCATTGATCCACCACATTGCTTTCTTAGCCTGTATCAAATGGTTTTGATGACTGCTGCTTTATAATACAGTTTAAGGTCTTGTACTGCTTGACTATCATCCTTTGTATTTTTTTTCAACAATACTCTTGATATTCTAAAATTTTAGTTCTTCCATATGAATTTTGTTATTGTTTTTCTAGCTCTATATTTTGATAGATTAATTGTTATGGTACTGAACAAGTAGACCAATTTCAGCAGAATTGTCATTTTTATTATATTAGCTCATTATTAGTTCATGAGCAATTGATAATTTTTCAGTTGTTAAGATCTGACTTTATTTATGTGAGCAATGTTTTGAAATTGTATTCATGCATTTCCTGGGTTAGTCTTGGCATGTAGACACTCGAATATTTTATTTTGTCTATAGTAATTTTAAATGGAATTTCTCTTTTTAAACATACACACACACACACACACACACAAACACACACACATATATATAATATGCTGATGACTTGCATGGGCTTATTTTATATTCTGCAAGTTTGCTAAAGCTGTTAACTTTTTCAGTATGTTTTTAGATGGTTTTCTATGATTCTCTATATACATCATAATATCATCTGCAAAATATGATACTTTTATTCTTTCATTGCCTATTCTCATTCCTTTTAATTTATTTTTCTTTTGTCATCACTAACACCAATATTTCTAATACAATGTTGAATAATAGTGGTGATAATGAGCATCTTTGTTTCAATCCTGATCTTATTGAGAATGTGTCCAACTTCTCTCCATCACAAATAATGCTTGTTATTGGTTTTAGATAGATATTGGTTATTATTTTAAAGAAAGTTTCATTTATTGCTATGTTCTCTAGTATTTTAATAGAAATGGCTATTTTATTTTGTCAAAAACTTTTTGTACATATATTGAGATTATCAAATGATTTCTATTGGCTTTGTTATTGGTGTGGTCAATTATAGCAATAGTTTTCATGATAGTGATTCAGACTTGCATTCCCACTTGGTCGTAGTATAATTCTGCTGATAGGTTACTATAATCTCTTTGTTAATATTTAATTTTAAAATTTGCACCATTATTCTTTAGGGAAATTAGTCTGTAATTTTCTTTCTCTGTTTTGGCTTTTCCTGTTTTAGGTATCAGTGACATTTTTGTGTCATAAAATGAATTTGCCAGGACTCCTTTAATTATTTTTTTCCCAAATACTTTACAAAGAATTGGATTTAATTGTCTTTGAATATTTGATAGAATTAACTTGCAAATCCATTTAGACCATTAGATTTTTTCTTGGGAAGTTCACTGATGACTTGTTCAATTTATTTTTCTTCAATGGAACTATTTTCATAATGTATTTCCTCTTCTGTGATTCATGGGAATTTATGTTTTTTTGTAAAAATATTCATAGATTTCATTTAAATGAATAGATTTAATGGCATACAGTTGGGCAAAATAACTTCTAATTATTGCTTTAATTTCCTTTCAATGGTGGTAAGTTAATTTTTTTTTTCATTTTTGATATTGACAATTTGATTTTCTTTTTTCCTTTTTCTAATCAAATTAACTAAAGTTTTATTTATTTTGTTGGCTTTTTCATACAACTTACTCTTAGCTCGTTTATTAGATCAATAGTTTTATTAGTTTCAATTTTATTAATTTATCCTTTGAGTTTCACAATTTTTAATTTGGTATTTAATTGAAAGTTTTAAACTTGTTTTCCTATTTTTTTAGTGTCATTCCCAATTAATTGATCTCTTTTTCTATTTTATTAATACAAATAAATTTCCCTTAGGAAGTATTTTGGCTGCATCCCATAGGTAATGTCATATTTCCTCATTATTGACATTTTCTTGAATGGAATTGATTGTTTCTGTGATTTGTTGTTAGAGCCACTCATTATTTCAAATTAGATTATTGAATTTACAATTGGTTTTTAGTCTTTCACTATTTTTTGTGCAATAGAATTTATATTGTGTCATTATTTAAAAAGGAAGTACTTACTATTTCTGACTTTCTATATTTGATTGTGAGATTTTTATGTCCTTCTATATGAACAATTTTTACATAGGTGCCATATACTATTGAGAAAATAGTTGATTCTTTCCTGCCCATGTTCAGTTTTCTCTGGAGTTTTTATATATCTAGGATTACTAGAGTTCTGTTAACCTCCCTAGTTTCTTTCTTGATTATTTTGTGGTTAGATTTGTCTGATTCTGAGAGGGGAAGTTTGAGCTCTCTCACTAATATATTTTTGTGGTCTATTTCATTCTTTAACTGGCTTAATATCTTTTCTAAGATTTAAATGCTCTCACATTTTCACATATATGTTTAGTCACATTACTACTTCATTGTTTATGGTACCCTTTAACAAAATATAGTTTCCTTCCTTATCTATTTTAATTAGATCTATTTTTTTACTTTTACTTTATATGAGATCAGAGTTGCTTAACTCTGTTTTTTTTTTTTTTTTTCCCTTCAGGCTGAAGCATAATAAATTCTGCTCCAGCATTTTAAATATGCTTCTTGTAAACAACATATTGCAGGATTCTGATTTTTTTTTTTTTTGATTGTTGTTGTTTTGTTTTGTTTTAATCTACTATGCTACTAGCTTCCATTTTATGGGAGAGTTCATGCCATTCATATTCACAGTTATGAATATTTCCCTCCATCCTATTTTCTCCACTGTATATACTTTTGTTCTCTTTTTCCACCCTTTCCCTCTTTAATAGTGTTTTGTTTTTATTCCCCGCCCCTCCCCCCCAACCATCTACTGGTATTACATTCCCTCAAAATTTCTCCTTTCTCTTACTTTTTTTTTTCTTTTGTGTTTTTGGCCTCCCTTCTATCCTGACCCTCCCTTTTCTTTCCCCTTTTCTCCTACTTTTTTTTTTTTTAAGAGTAAAATAAATTTCTATACCCAACTGAATGGTTACATTATCCCCTCTTTGAGCCCAAACTGATGAGATTAAGCTTCAAATAATTCTCTTACTCCGCTTTTCTTTTCATTTATTGTGATAGGTTTTTTGTGTCTCTTTAGGTGATATAAGTTATTCCATTATACCTTCTCTTTCCTCTTCTCCTAATATAATCTTTTTCCCACCCTTTAATGTCTTTTCTTTGATATGATCACTTCAGAATTCATTCACTCCCACAACCTCTGTCCATATGATGCCGCCTCTAATTGTCCAACAATAAAGATATCATTTTCATAAAAGTTACTGATATCATTTTCCCATTTAAGGATGCAAAAAGCTTAACCTTTAAATAATACACATATTTTCCCCTGTTTTTCTTGAGTCTTGCATTTGAATATCAAATTTTTGTTTACTTTTTGTTTTTTTAATAGAAAGGATCAGAGGTCTTTTACTTCATTGAAGATCCATATCCTCTCCTGAAAGATAATACTTGGAGTTGCTGGGTAGTTATATTCTGGTTATAACCCAGATCCTTTGCCTTCTAGGATATAGTATTTCTGCCCTTCCAATCCTTTATTAGGGTAATTTTGACTGTTGCTCTTTGATACTTGAATTGCTTTTATTTGGCAGCTTTTAGTATTATTTTTTTTCTTGAGATTGTAGTTCTGAAGTTTTGCTACAATGTTCCTTGAGTTTTTCCTTATATCTCTTTTTGGAGGTGTTTGATATATTATTTCTTTCTTTATTTTTGCTGAGGCAATTGGGGTTAAGTGACTTGCCCAAGGTCACACAGCTAGGAAGTGTTTAATGTTTGAGGCCAGATTTGAACTCTGGTCCTCCTGACTTCAGGGCTGGTACTCTATTCAGTGCACCACCTTGCTGTCTTCAATCTATTCTTTAAATGACTATTTCCCACTTTAGTTCTAGTATATTAAGGCTGTTTTCCTTAATGATCTCTAGAAGAATGCTATTCAGATTTTTTTTTCGTAGCCTTTAGGTAGATTAATAATTTTTAATTATCTCCCTTGGATCTATTTTTCAGGTCTGCTGTTTTTCCAGTAAGGTACTTTACATTTCTTTCATTTATTTATTCTATTTAGTTTGTTTGGCTGATTCTTGATGTTTCACAGTCATTAGTTTCCATTTGCCCCATTCTAGGATTTAATGTGTGATTTTCTTAAGTTAGCTTTTGTAAATCTTTTTTTCCATTTCATTAATTTTGCTTTTCGTGGCATTATTTTCCTTAGTGGATTGTTTTGTTGTTTTGTTTTTGTTTTTGTTCTTTAAAAAAAAATGAGGAAATGTGTTTTTAATTGCCATTCTTTTCCAAGCTATCACTCTCTCTTGCATATCTTTTATTTCTTTTCTCATTTTTCTTCTACATCTCTTATTTGCCATCCAAAGTCTTTTATGAGCATTTCCAATAAGCTTCTTTGGACTTGAAACCAATTTATATCACTCTTTGAGATTTTCTCTGTGGACATTTTGCTCTCATCTGAGTTAGTGTTTCATTTTGTCTTGTCATCCTAGTAGCTCTCTGTGGTCAAGGTTCTATTCTGTTTCTTGCTCCTTTCTTTTCCAATATAAGGTAATGCTTTTTCAAACTTCCTGTTCATCTTTCAGGCTTGACTTTGAATAAAGGATCCCTTGTGTTTGCAGGGGTACCTTTGCCTATTCTTTCCAGGAAAAGCTTGGTTTTCCAGAATTTGCCTAAAGAGCTGGGTTTGGAGGATGTTCCACTGATCTGCTCTTCTCTTGAACTAGAATTGAGGATCTTAGTTGCTGATTTGCTGTGATTAAGCTCTCACTCGCTTTCTCAGATACCAACTAGGTTGGGCTTTTGACCCAGTGAAATTGACCTTTATTGAGATTTTTCCAATCTATCTTGAGCTGGAGAGTGGTTTCATTTCATCAGACTCTGTTCAGAACCTTGCTTTCATGTGCTTTTTTCAGAGAAACTTGTAGAGTTTGAGCAGCTTCCTCAATTCATTTCACTATCTTGGCTCCCACCCCAGAAGTCCATTAAATCTTTTAACTATATATGCATGCAGGTACACAAACATATTAATATATATGCATACATTATACATACATGTGTGCATAGGTGCATTGATATTATATTTTAGTATCCCAAAGCTTTGCTTCTAAATGGGCTAGTTACAATTTCTTGGGGAGACAGTGAAAACTCTCTTTTGTTATGTGATCTTATCCTTATAATTTCAACATTTCACTTATTTGTCCTTATCCATAGATTTTTTTGGAAGTCTAACTATATGATTCATGTCTAGCTATGCAAAAATGTTATTCAAACAGTTCCAATGTCTATTCAGCCACCAGAGATATCAGTGTTTACCAAATACACATAAATATATAAATCTAACTTTTCTTACTAAATATAAAAATGTAATAAAACAATGATGTCATTGCTTTATTATCCTCTCAGGTAAGGAAGTTCTCTTGAATGTATAGTTGTTCCTTCTCTACAAGTTAAGGTCTTAGAGAATTGTTTAGGAAACTCAGAACTTAAATATCTTGTCAGTATGTCAGATATAGTCAGTATGTGTTTTAGGCAAGGATAAAATACATACATCATTCAATCAATGTAATTATTAAATGACTGCTTCTCATTGATTGTAACAGATTTCATAAAATCTATAAAAATTTTCATGTTAATGATTTAATATAATAGAAAATTGATTTTTAAAAGAAGAAAAAGGAAAAAAATACAAAAGTATATATTATAATTTGATAACATTTTTTCATTTGACAGGAAATATACCCATGAAAAAATGACTAAAGAAGCCATCACAATCAAGAAATATCCCTTTATCCTAGGGTCTTGCATATGTTTCCAGGTTTTAGTCCTATCCTAATGGCATTTACTTTTCTGGAAAAGAAATGAATTTGGGATTTCTAATGAGTTAATATATCACATTCTGTTGAATCTCATTTTTTACTCAGATCCACACAAGCCTACAGCTTTGTTGTACAACCGTAAGAATTTGAATTCTCTTATCACTAAAACAAATTTGAGCTTAGTAAATTCAATTTGTGTAACCTCTTCTCCAATCAGACTAGCACCATCTGAATAAATCACACTTTTAGTAGAGGGAAAAGTTTAAGTTTTGTTTCTTAGAATCAAGATTTAATTTTGTATTCTTCCTCCTATTCCAGGACAATTTTATAGATTCTTAGTAAAACAATTCTCACTACTTTTCTGTAAGGTTGAGTATTAGGTCAGTTTACCACATAGCCAGATTATTTCTCCTTTATTTCTCCCCTTTATTTTTCACTATTCTTGATATGTTGGTGAATCCATAATCCTTACTCAGCATTTTATAGAGTCTCTCCTAGTCATATAACATACTCTATATTTTTGTCCCACAATACCTGAAAACAACAATATCTTTGCCTTAAGTCCTGTACCTTTTGTTTAACTCATGAACTTTGCTTTGTCATAACACACTCCTCATGGATTTTGCTTTGTCCTAATACATTTCTCCAAAGAAATGTCTTTGTATTAGGACTTTTTTTTTTCCTAAAAGGTAATTGAACTTCAAATATCTCAAATTTAGAAATGCCCTTTTGCAACTTTCAATCCTGGTCATAAATCAGAAATCTAACTTCTCTCACTAAAAAAGTAAAATTGGGAATCATGTCAAACAATTCACAGGAACATAGATTTAGACCTGAAAGCAATATTAGAGTCTGCATCAAGTTTCCTCATTTTATTGATAAGGAAATCACAGAGAAGTTAAGTAATTTTCTTGGGGTCAAACAAGTAATAATTCTCTGAATTAGAACTGATAATCACTTCTTCTTGCCTTGAAGTTCAAAGCTCTACATTTTATAGCACCTTGAAGGCATCCCTCAATAGGAGTTTAGAGTTCATAAAAATTATTCATGATCCCCATATTACACTTGCAAGATATCTATTAATAGGTTCATGATTGCCATTTCTTGGTGTGGGACATACAACTTCTGCACGTTTTCACGCACAAGAAAACTGTTATGGTTTGTTTTGAAAGGATACTATAGTCCCCATCCTCCAAAACACACATGCAAATACACAAAACAAAATACAACAAAACAAAACAAAAGCACAGACTAAAACAGGTCTACCCTGCTGTGTGCTCACCTGTCTTCTGAGCAGGTGTGACTAGAGGGAAAATGCCCAAAAATGAGTCCAGATTGTTTTTCATCTCCTTTGGTAGACCACAAAGAACAGGTGTTCAACAAGAGTCCATTCAGCTGAGTTCCAGACACCCAATCATCTTGAAGGCAACCTCAGTTTTTGAAATCCAATTAGCAATACTTTGCATCCTCTTAGCAAAACAATATTGGGTAATCCTCCTTTTAATTGATAGTTTTCTCTAAAATACCTCTAAAGGAAAACTTATTTTCTATAATTTCATCTAGTCCTTGTGCAATACACCATATTATTAAGGAACTTACTATCTGATCCTTACATATATAAATTAAATATGTATGTATATATTTGCATATTTTATACACATACTACATTGTATAATAGTCAATGCTTATATGCATACATATATAATATAGTACATAAAATAAAATATAGTATATACAGGATATATATATATATATATATATATAAAATACACATCCATGAATGTGATCTTATATGTAACATTGTGTATATATACACATGTATATAACAGTGCATATATATACTATGTATTATGTGTAGTACATATAATAATTATATGTAATTATAAAATATAATAATATATATACTATACATAAAAGTCCAATATATATGTACACATATATGCACATATGTATATGTGTATGTATAGTGTGAGGTCAAAGAAAAAAGAATTTATACTTTCCTAAAAGTTTGGCTGTCATTGATATGGGAAAGCAATACTATCTAGCCATTAAGTTAGAAAGAAAAAAAAAAGAAAATGGGGTTCTTGTTGGTAGTGATCGAACAATGTTTGTCCCCTGAATTTACAATAGACTAACTCTCTCTGTAGAAATGTGGATGCTTTTGTTATAAGCAGATCTAAGTCTGGTTAATTGCATGTGATCCTGAATCCACCTTTTTCTTCTACTGATAACCTTCGTCCCTTCGTCTTTTTATTTGAAAAAAATAAAGTTAAGAAACACATTTTCAAAATGTCCCCATCAGGTCTCTGGAATATTTACTACCCGGGGCTCAGTTCTCTGCAGGAACATGTAATTAAATGGTGCTTCCAACTTCTGAATGACAATATCATATTGAATTCCGCAAGGAAACCTGTCAGCAAAATACAGATTATTCATGTTGTGAATTCAGAAATCTTGATTTGGAGGAAGGTCCTGGTAAAATGCTGGAGAGAGCGAGACAGATGAAACAATCAGAAAAACCTGATAAATTATACTGCTTCAAAATTAAATTTCTTTATGTTAAATCAAAGAAGCCAGTGAAGCTAATATAGTCTACGGAAGAAGACTATCAGAGATTCTCTTCCAGGCAGACTGCCAGGTAGCTCGAGCCAGCTTTCCACAGTTCTACCTTCAGGTTTTATTTAAATTGAAATAAAACCTGTCGTCTTAGCTTTTGCTGGCACAAGAAATGCACTGTTTCTTGCTCAGTTTCAACATTGGCCCTGCAAGGGCATCCAGTGTGATACATCTGCAATCAATGGGCTTCACCACTTTCAAACTCCTTGCCAAAATTTATTGCTAAATTTCTTCGTCAGCTAAAAAGTGAATGAAGCAAACAAACAAACCAACAAAACCAAGCCTCTCAAATGTTTCACCTTGCCAGATGGGACTTGCCAAGGGATGCACATAAACATCTGGAAATAAAACAAATGGAATAAAATAAATTACAAATGACCTAAAAGGGTCATCTGGTCTCATTCCCCCTGATGAAATTGTATTCTACTGGTATGAAAATGTACTATTTTTTCCATCCAAGTCTCAATATCTTAAATGATAGGGCTTGGAAGAATATTATTATAGTTAAGTAGACTATCATTTTGAGAACATTTTCTCAGATTTCCTTATATTCAGCCAATTTTTTTCTTTGCTTAATTTGGTGCCATTATACTGATGTAGTGCTATGCTCTCCTAAACAATTCTTCTCAGTGTTTATATAAACCATCTGTTCATAAAGTTACTGCAATTATACCCATCAAGTATGTGAAGATGGTTTCATGTACCCTTTAGTCATTGTTCTCTTAAGATGTGCATATTTTCTTTTAAAAACAAATCCACCTTATTCTTCACCTGTTTGATTTTTTTTAAAAGAGCCTCTGCTTTTATTAATATTAATTAGCATGCAACTTTATTTTTTTAAAAAAAGAAAAAACACTTTCATTATCCCATTTTATCTCAAAGAAAATATAGGAAATTATTTACTTGTTAATCAATACAGGAACATAAATATTAAACAATCTTTAGATTGAAAATAAGTATTTTGAGTACTTTGAAGGGGAAAGTACTTTTTAGGGTTGATATTTAAAAATAATCAAACCATTTATAAACAAAAGAGTTAAGTAGATGAATTATATTCTGCAACTAGGCAGCAAAATGCATGAGTGCCAAGCCTGAAGTCAGGGTTCTGATACTAGTTGTGTGATCCTGGACAACTCATTTAACTTAATTTCCCTCAATTGCCTTACATGTACTGAGCTGGAGAAGGAAATGGAAAATCACTCCAAAACCTTTGCCAAAATAATCCCAAATGGGGTCACAAAGAGTTGGGCATGGCTGAAACAAGTGAACAACAACAATAATCAAAATACAAAATAGCCTTTTCACTATGGGTTGTCACAATTATTTGATTACTCAATACATTTATTGAGCACTTGCTGTGTGCAAATAACTGTGCCAGGCATTGAGGAATTTCTGCCTAGTTCAGTTAAGTGGACAATCATTCCTAACTTTCCTATTGCTGTCAAGGGCAACATCGTCTCAATCCATCAGGCTCACAAAATAGCTATCATCTTCAATTGCTCTCTATTACTTCTTCCCCAAGTTCATATGCATACCCAAACTGTTGCAAAGACATTTTCTTTTCATTTTGTGATCCTTCCTTCTTCCTTCTATTCTGAAACCATTCTCATTCAACCTTTATCACCTTACTCTTGGACTATTGCAGTAACCTCCAGATAGATCGCCTGTTTTAGTTTTGTCCACTTCATTTCAACTTATCCTCCATTCTAATGCCAAAGTGATTTTCCTAAACTGAAGGTTTCTTTCCTAACATACATTCCCCTATTCAACAAACTGAAGGGATTTCTTCTTGTCTCCAAGATCAAATACAAAAAAGTCTTGTCATTCAAAGCCCTTCAAATCCTACCTCCTTCCAACTTTTCCAGTCTTTCTATACTTTACTCCCTGTCAAATACTTTTTAATTTAATGATGCTAATGTCCTTGAAATTCCATAAGCCATGATTCTCTTTTCTTCAGCTCTAGGGATTTTCTGTGGCTCTTTTCTATACTTAATTTATTTTCTCTCCTAATCACTGCCTAATGATGTTCCTAGCTTCCTTCAAATTCAATTTTCTATAGGAAGCCTTATAACTTGATATTGATCCCATTGCCTTCCTTATTTCCTGCTTTTGCTGAATATCTCTTGCTTGTATATATTTATTTATTTGTTGTAACTTCCTTTGATAGTGAGCTTTTTGAGGGCAGAGACTGTTACACTACTTTTTTTAAATTTTTTTTTCAGTTTTAGCACAGAGAATGACACATACTAGGCTATTAATTAAGGTCTATTGATTGACTTTCTACTTCAACCCTGGTATATGTATCAGTCAATACTGCCAGTGTTTCATGATTTGTCAAAATCTGCACTAACTACTGAGATACAGAAAAAAATTGAAAATAATTCCTGGTCTCAGGAAGATTTCATCTTAATTGTGGAGTTATTTATATTTGCTAGATTTTATAAGATACGTACACAGTAGCTATAAGGAGTGATGTATTAGCAAGGAAGTATGTCTGTTTGGGGTAGGGAAAGAGCACACAATAATATCCTCCAATAGAAACAGAGCTTGAGCTGCATTTTGAAGAAAGAAAAGGAATCTAAGACATTGTGGTAAAGAGGGAAAGTATGCTAGAAATAAAACATAATCAATATTAAGACATTGGAATGGAAAAGGAAATCTCATTTGTGAGGAAGAACAAAATGGTCAGTAACCCTGGATCACAGACTCATAGAACCAGAGCTATAATGTCATTTTACAGATAAAAAATGGGAAATCCTGGATTATGAAATTTCTTAGACAGGATTTGAAACTGGGACTTCCTGAGAACAGAGATTGACTTCCAGGGGTAGAATCAACATGGTAGAGTGAAGCCAGGAAGCTTTTGGACATCTCCCAATTTTCCTGGAAAAACACTTGAAAACAAATTTCTGAAGATAGTCTGCTGGATTGAAAACACTCTCCAGCTCAAGACAGACTGGAAAAACTTCAAGAAAGGTCAGTCTCACTGTGGTATAAAGAGTATTCAGGCCAGCTCAGTTAGATTCTGGAAAAGTCAGTGAGAGGCTCTTAATTACAGAAAATCAGCAGCTAAGGAAAGCAAGTTCTGGAAAACCAGATTGTTATCTGGAAAGAGTAGGCAAAGCTACCCACTGTAAACACAAGGGGCGCCTGTGCTCAAAGCCAAGGCTAAGAGCTGCATCGAAAGCTTGGGGCACTGTCCCAAGTGCCCCCTTTACCCCAGGAACAGAGATAAACCATAAAAGTAAAAAAGGAGGACATATCAAAAGAAAAGGAAAGAAAATGAGCAAGAAATAGGAAAGAACCTTAATCTTAGAAAGCTATTATGGTGATAAGGCAGAACAAAACACCAATTCAGACAAAACAAAATGTGCACAGAAGAAATCACAAAGAGTGATATAAATTGGTCTCAAGCCCAAAGAAACTTCTTAGAAGTTCGCATAAAAGATTTTTAAAGGCAAATAAGAGATGTAGAAGAAAAAATGAGAAAGGAAATGACAGGTATGTATGAGAGAGTCGATAGCTTAAAAAAGAAAGGGAAAAAAAAAACTGTCTTGAAGAAACCACCTTCAAAAGTAGAATTAACAAAAATGGAAAAAGATATAAAAGCTAACTGAAGAAAATCACACATTAAATACTGAACAGGCCAAATGGAAGCTAATGATTCTGTGAGACAGCAAGAATTGGTCAAACAAACTAAAAAAAAAAATCATGAAAAAATGGAAGGAAATATGAAATACTTCATTTGACCCACTAGTAAGAGAATTGAAGAAGATGGTAAGAAATAAGGTAGTGGATGGGGTGGGTAAAAAAAAAAAAAAAAAAAAAAAAAAAACAGGACAAAATACAAGGTAGAAAGAGAAACAAAAGTATATACAGAGGATAAAATGGGATGGAGGGAAATAGAGAACTTGTAATTGTAACTGTGAATGTGAATAGAATGAACTGTTTCATAAAATGGAAGCAAATAGCAGAGTGGATTAAAAAAAAAAAACAGAATCCTACAATATGTTGTTTACAAGAAATACATTTGACATAGAAAGACACAGAGTAAATGTAAAAGACTGGAACAGAATTTTTTTCATCTTAGCTAAAGTGAAAAAAAAAAGGCAAGAGTAGAAATTCTGATCTCAGATAAAGCAAAAGTAAACATAAATCTTATTAAAAGAGATGAATGCAATCAAGTAGTAGTGGGATTAAATGAGTATGCACCAAGTGGTAGAGCAGGCAAATTCCTAGAGAAGAGTTTAAGGTAGTTACAGGAAGAAATAGATAGCAAACTATATTAGTGGGAGATCGCAACCTTCTCAGAATCAGACAAAACAAACCACAAAATAAACAGGAAACTAGGCAAGTTAATAGAATTTTAGAAAACTTAGATATGACAGATCTCTGCAGAAAATTGAATAGGGACAGAATGGAATATACTTTTTCCTTGGTAGTACATGGTACCTTCACAAAAATTGACTATGTATTAGGGCATAAAAATGTCACAATCAAATGTAGAAAGGCAGAAATAGTAAATGCTTTCTTTTCAGACCACAATGCAATAAAAATTATGTTCAATAAAGGGGCATGGAAAGATAGACTAAAACAAATTGGAAGTTAAATAATCTAATTTTTAAAGATGAGTGGGTCAAACAACAAATCAACATCTAAGAGAATGACAATAATGAGATCATATATCAAAATCTATGGCATGGAGCCATTTATATCTTTACATATCTACATAAATAAAATAGAGTAACAGGAGGTCAATCATTTGGGCATGCAACTAAAAAAGTCAGAAAAAAGAACAAATTTTAAACCCCCAATTAAATACCAGATTAAAAGTTCTGAAACTCAATGGAGATATTTAAAAATGAAACAAACAAACAAACAAAAAGCTATTGAACTAATAAATAAAACTAAGATGTCATTTTATGAAAAATCCAAAAAAATTGATCAACTTTTATATAGTTTGAATGGGGGGGAAAACAAACAAAAAAAAAGAAAGCAAATCACTGGAATCAAAAAGTAAAAAGGGTGAATTTACCACCAATGAAAATGAAATTAATGCAACAATTAGAAGCTATTTTGTTCAACTGTATAGCAGCAAGTCTGGTAATGTAACTGAAATGGATGAATATTTACAAAAATATAAATTGCACAGATTAACAGAAGGGGAAATAAATTAGTTAAATTGCCCCAGATTAAACAAACAAACAAACAAAAAAAATTGAACAAGCCATCAAGAAAAAAGAAAAAAAATCTCCAAGGCCAGATGGATTGACAAGTGAATTCTATCAAACATCTAAAAAAATAATTCCAATACTATGAAAACTATTTGGAAAAATAGATAAAGAATGAGTTCTGCCAAATTCCTTCTATGACACAAATGTAGTTCTAATATCTAAACAAGGAAGAGCCAAAACAGAGAAAGAAATGTACAGACCAATATTCTTAATGAATATTGTTTCAAAATGTTTCAATAAAATATTAGCAAAGGGATTACAGCAATTTATCGGCAATATAACACACTATGACCAAGTGAGATTTATACCAGGAATGCAGAGCTGGTTCAATATCAGGAAAACTATGATCATATTCCACCATATCAACAACAAAACCAACATAAATCATATGATAATCTGAGTAAATGCAAAAAAAGTTTTTGATAAAATATTATACCCAGTCTTATTAAAAACAGTAGAGATTGTAGGGACAAATGGAGCTTTTCTTCAAATAATAAGCAACAAATAATAAACAACAGCAAGCGCTATTTGTAATGGGGAGAAACAGGTCACATTCTTAATAAGATGAGGAGTAAAACAAGATTGCCTATTATTAACATTATTATTAAACATTGTACTAGAAATTTTGGTTTAAGCAATAACAAAAGAAAAGAAATTAAAGGAATTTGAATGGACAATGGAAAAGTAAAAGTATCACTCTTTACAGATGATATAATGATATAGTTAGAGAATCCTAGAAAATCATCCAAAAACATACTGGAAACAAAAAAAAAAATTAGTAAAGTTGTAGGATATAAAATAAACTCACAGAAATCATCAGCATTTCTGTATATTACCAACAAAGCCCGTCAGCAAGAGATGAAAGAGAAATTCTATTTAAAATGACTGTAGACAAAATAAAATACTTGGGGGTCTACCTGGTAAAACAAACCAAGAAATTTATGAATACAGTTATGATACACCTCACACAAATAAAGTCAGATCTAAACAACTGGAAAAATACCAATTGCTCATGGCTAGACAAAGCTAATATAATAAATGACAACTTTACCTAAATTGAACTACTCTTTCAATCAAATTGCCAAAAATTTTATAGCACTAGAAAAATAATAATAAAATTCATCTAGAGGGAGAAAAGGTCAAGAATATCAAGAAATTACAAAAATACAAATATTGGTGGCTTAGCAGTACCAAATCTAAAATCTTAAAGCACAATATGTATGTAATATAGAAGTTATAAAAGAATAAAGTAAAGCAGCAAACTACAGAAAATAATAGTTACATCAAGAAGTCAACTTCTCAAGTTGCTCACTTCATTGAATTAGCCAGTTTTATTGTTTAAAGCTTTTTAATTTCAAAACAATATCTGTCAATATTGACCCTTGCATAGACTTTTGTTTCAAATTTTCCCATCCTTCCCCTCATTCCCTTCTGTAGATGGCAAGCAATTTAATGTATGTTATACATGTTAAAATATATGTTAAATCCAATATGTGTAAACATATTTATATAATCTCTTGTTGCACAAGAAAAATCAGATCAAAGAGGAAAGAAAATGAGTAGGAAAACAAAATGCAAGTGAACAACATCAAAAAGAGTGAGAATGCTATATTGTGATGCACATTCAGTTCTGACAGTCCTCTCTCTGGGTATAAATGGCTCTCTTCAGCACAAGATCATTTGAACTGGCATTACTCATTTCGGTGTTGGAAAGAATCACGTCCATCAGAATTGGTTGTCATATAATGTTGTTGACATGTACTGTGATCTCTTGGTTCTGCTCATTTCACTTCACATCAGTTGATGTAAGTCTCTCCACACCTATCTAAAATCTAAAATCCTCCTAATTGTTTCTTATAGAACAATAATATTCCATAACATTCATATATCATAACTTATTCAGACATTCTCCAACTGATGGGCATCAATTCAGTTTCCAGTTCCTTGCCACTACAAAATGGCTGCCACAAGCATTTTTGCACATGTGGGTCCCTTTCCCTCCTGTAATATCTATTTGGGATATATGCCTAGAAGAAACACTGCTGGATCAAAGGATATGCAGTTTGACTGCCCTTTGTGCATAGTTCCAAATTTCTCTCCAGAAATGCCTGATCCATTTACAATTTCATCAACACTGTATTAGTGCTGCAATTTTCCCATACCCCCTCCAATATTCATCATTATCTTTTCCTGTCATCATAACCAATGTGAGAGGAGTGTAGTGATATCTCATTGCTGTCTTAATTTGCATTTCTCTGATCAATAGTGATTTAGAGCATCTTTTCATATTATTAGAAATGCTTTTAATTTCTTCTGAAAATTTTCTGTTCATAGACTTTCAACATTTATCAATTGGAGAATGGCTGGAAGTCTTATAAATTTGAGTCAGTTCTCTATATATTTTAGACATGAGGCCTTAATCAGAACCCTTAAATGCAAAAATGTTTTCCCAATTTATTGTTTCCCTTCTAATCTTGTCTATATTAATTGTCTTTGTATAATTTTGTTTGTATAAAACTTTTTAACTTAAAATAATCAAAATTATTTATTTAGTGGTCAATTGTGAGTAATAATACCACTTATAAAACCACTTTTTTATCTAAATCATAAACCCATTTTGACATAATCTTTGTATGTAGTGTGAAGTGTGGTTCAATGCCTAGTTTCCTCCATACTATTTCACGATTTTCTCAGCAGTTTTTGCCAAATAATGAGTTCGTATCCCTAAAGCTGGAGTCTTTGGGTTGTCAACCACTAGATTGCTACAGTTATTGACTATTTTGTCCTGTGATCCTAACCTACTCCACTGGTTGACTACTCTATTTCTTAGTCAATGCCAATGATTTTGATGACCGTTGCTTTATAATATAGTTTTAGGTCTGGTATAGCTAGACTACCTTCATGTTTTTTTTTTCATTAATTCCCTTGAAATTCTTGATCTTTTATCCTTTCAGATGAACTTTGTTATTATTTTTTTTCTAGGTCTGTGAAATAATTTCTTGAGAGTCTGGTTGGTTTGGTACTAAATAAGAAAATTAATTAGTATTGTAAATTTTATTATATAAATAATATATTCAGCCTACCCATGAGCACTTGATATTTTTCCCTGATAAGATCTATTTGTTTGAAAAGTGTTTTGTAGTTCCCGAGTTTTCTTTGTAGATAGATTCCAAATATTTTATACTATCAACAGTTATTTTGAATGAAATTTATTTTTCTATCTCTTGATGCAGGACTTTGTTGGTAATATATAAAAATACTGATGATTTTTATGGATTTATTTTGTATCCTACAACTTTGCTAAAGTTGTGAATTGTTTCTAGTAGTATTTTTAGTTGATTCTCTAGGGATAGCTAAATATCTAAACATCATATCATTTGCAAAGAGTGATAATTTGGTTTCCTCATTAACTACTCCATAATTCTATTAATCCCTTTTTCTTCTTTTATTGCCAATGCTAACAGTTCTAATACAAGATGAAATAGTAATTGTGATAGTGGAAAACTTTGTTTCATTCCTTATCTTATTGGGAAGGGTCCTAGTTTGTCTCTATTACATATGATGCTTGCTGATGGTTTTAAATAGATGTTACATATCATTTTAAGGAAAAGTCCATTTATTCCTATACTCTCTAGTGTTTTTGATAGGAATGGGTGTTGTATTTTATCAAATTCTTTTTCTGCATCTGTTGAGATTATTGTATGATTTTTGTTAATTTGGTAATTGATATAGTCAATTATACTAATAGTTTTCCTAATATTGAATCAGTCTTGCATTCCTGGTGTAAATCCTACTTGGTCATAGTGTATTATCCTGAAGATGATGTACTGTAATCTTATTGCTAATATTTTATTTAAGATTATTGCATCAATATTCATTAGGGAAATTTGTGTATAATGAATACATTTAGCATACAGGTACATATAATGTAACCCCAATGTATACATATGGACATACATGTGTGTATATACACACACATACAGATATGCATATATATGCATAGTTACACAGATGCCCATGTACATTTATATATATGACTATATAATTTTGTTTATGATCCATGGCATGAAGATTCATATAACAATGTGTAGTTTCTTTTCTTCATGTAGCCATATAGAATAAACAACCTTTCCCCACATGTTCTTTCAAATTCATTTTCCTAATTAATTTCCAGTGCATGTACTGAATGGAAATATAAAAACAGAGAAACATCATCACAGAAACAATGAATTACCATATTTTAATATATTATCTTAGATACAAACCTACACACATATACATACATATAAATAAGAATAATTCTTTCTTAACCATGTGATTCTCCTTTTTATAACAGAGGCTATGCTTGCTAAATTTAAATTTGTCATATGTTTTTTTACTTGAAAGAGAGAAAAATTATCACATATCTTAAAGACCAATTGCTGTGGAGATTTATGCAAACCCTTTATGGAAATGCCATGAAGAATTATGCTTATTTTCATAGAATGTGTGGGCTAGACCTTGCTTATAGACAAAAATGTAAAGAGAAATCTCTTTAGTGGACTTCAATGCTACAGGTTTAGTGACTTCTAATGATAAATACCTTAAAGTTAATTTCATTTTCCAAATCATTTTGAAGTTTCCAAAATGAGCATTTTACTGTCTCCACAGGGGAAAAACTAATTAAATAGAGTTTAAAAACATACTTTTTAAAGTAAATTATCTTTGGTTAAATGCTACCAAAAGTGGTTATAATATTTATTCTAAAATTCACAACTGATATTCAATGAGAGAACCATTGTTGTGGTTGATGATGAAGGTGATAATGATGATTTTGGTTACAAGAAGTGAAGGGGATAGAGGTGTAGTCCTATCTGTATTTTTGGGGGGGGGCCATGGGGAGCTTTTAGAGAGAAACTCTCCCTACTTATTCATATCAGCAACTGATCTGCAACTTTTACTCATAGAAAATTTTACAGAAGAAAGAAAGGTTAAGTTAGTCATCCATTAAACAGGAACTTATTTAACATTCACTTTTTGCTAGACTAAATATTGTGGATACAAAAACTGGGGGGAGGAGGAGTATAAAGCTTTTCTTGAAGGAATTATCATTCATGGACAAAAAGATTTCACTGAGAAAGACTTAGTATCTAGATGATTAGGTGACTAGGAAAGATTTATGATAGAAAGTAAGATTTAAATTCCACAATGAAGATAGGGAAATTAAGAAATGGAGTTGAGGAAGTAAAGTACTCTAGATTCAAAGGAGAGTACATGTAAAGGCATAGTGTCAGCTAATGGTCTGTTGTAAATGAAGAATAACAAGTAGATAAGATTAATTGAATGATGGAAGGTGTAAATGAATAAAAAGGAATCAGTGACCAAGCATTTATTAAATACTTTTTATGTTTAAAAAAATTAAGCATTGGAAATACAAGGAAACGAAGGACAATCCTTAATCTCAAAGAGTTCACACTCAGGAAAATCAACAAATAAATACTTAGGTGCATACAAAATAAAGAGTAGATGACAGGTAATCTGAATGGGGAAGGCACTAGCAATGGGGGCTGGGTGAAATTAGAAATATATTTTGAAAAAGAGAAAGATTGAATTGTGTCTTGAAGGAAGTCAGGGAAATTAAGAAGTGAAGAAACATTTTAGATATGCTGGAAAACCATTTCAAGGGCTAAAGAACATGTAGTATTCAAGCAATAACAAGAAGACCAATGGAATTAGATGGTAGAGTTCAAGGAGAAGTAAAATATAAAGAGAGGAAAGGTACAAAGGTTATAAAGAGTTTTCAGTATCATAGATCCTAACTGGTCCTGGAAGTAATAGAAAGCCAGGGAACTCAGTGAGTAGAGAGATTCATTATATCAAAATGGTTCTTTAGAAAATCATGTTGTCAATTAAATGGAAAACAGACTGAAATGGGGAGAAACTTGAGGCAAAGACCATTTGAAATAGTCCAGGTAAAAGAAGAGTATAACGGATTTATAAGGACCTTTCTAAGGATAGTGGCTGTGTGAGTAGAGAGAGCAATATATACTAGCAATGATTAAAAAAAATGACACAACAAAACAGATTAGTTAAATAGTGTGGGTATAATAATGAAGAAGATGAGAATGAGATTTGGAGGATGATTGTGACTTTGACAGCAACAGAAAAATATGAGTTCTTTTGGACAAATGGAATTTGAGAAGACTTTAAGATATACAATTAGACATATCTAAAAAGAAAATTAGTAATATGTTACTAAAACTGAGGAAAGTGAATAGAACTGAAATATAGATGTAATAAATATTTTGCATAGTGATATGTCTATGGATGCTGATGGTATCACCAAGTGAGATAGAAGGAGAATAGGTCAAAAGTGTGAGGCTTGAGGATTACCCCATGGTAAATGAGCATGGGAAGCACTTGAATAAGGTCACACAGTTAGTGTGTGTTAGAGAGAGGAATTGAATCCAACTCTTCCTGCCTCTGAGCATTTCACTATTCCATTATGCCCAGCTGTGTAGTCCGGGTTAGCACCCTGGATGCCTTAGAATCAGCCGGAGTCAGAATAAGCAAAAGTCCTAGGTCTTTATTCTTGGTCTTTAGGGAGAGAAGTGAAGGGAATGGATGCAAGCTCTCCATGACCTCCCTTCTCCTCAACCATAGCCAAAGTGACTCTGGCTTGTCTTACTCCACTCCCTAATCCCTCCTACAATTATCTGTATACACCAAAATATCGAGCCAGCACAGAATAGTGGGAAGGGCCATTTTCCAAGCATATGTTAATAGAGTATTGTCTAGTGGGTAATTATCCTTAAGTGCTCTGTTGTCTGATTCCAGTGCACCAACTCAGAGTTTCAACCCTTTACACCTAATGCCTCCTATTAACAATTCATGGGATTTAGCAAAGTAAGAAGCTTTAAAAGGACATCTAATGTAACCATCTCACTTAATATATGACAAAACTGATATATACTAAATAATGATATTTTGTATTTATCTATTTCTTTAAGACATTTAGGGCTTTTTGTATCTAATCCCCACAACTAACATGGAAAATACTATTATTATACAAATTTTATAGAGAAAGATAGTGGGGCTGAAAGAGATTAGTAGATTTACATGGGTCTTTTAGCTAAGATTTGAATTCAGGTTTTCCCAGGTCCCAAGTTTAATACCCTATCTACTGCATCACCTCATTGCCTTAAGTGATATCTTAGAATTCTTCATGTTGGAATATTGATAAAAGGAATAGACAATTATTAAAGGGAATGTCCTAAAAATATTTTGAAGGATTTTTCAGGAATTACTTTCTCACTTTTCTGTCTTTGGTGAGCTTGGTAATAGTAGTGAGCACAGGGGTTAAAATGATCACATCACATATAGAACAATCGTATTTTTAGTTACCCCAAATCTTTATGACAGGAAGAAAAAAAAGCCCAGTATCTGGGAGTGTAAGCAGACATGTGCATTTTATGTCCGATTACATTGATTGATTTCATAGGAGAAAGGAGCCATTTAAAAATTACACGCCACTTTCTTATCTCCCTTGTACTCTCCAACAGATGGCACTCAGCAGAAAGCACATACCATCAATCATGCCACGTGTAGCTGGGCATTTTCCTGTCCTACTTGTCTCATGCATTTCAGCATCATGTGCAGTCTTTACATCCTTTGTGTGAGTTCGACAACAGTCAGCAGCCTTTGCTTAACAACTACCTTTTTACCCATGCCAGACATCAACTGGACCAAGGCCAAGTACTATGGCTTCAAAGGGACAATGTACAGAATCCCAGAAGGAAGAGAAAGATGAGGCTATCACTGGGGAGGGGCAAGTATTCAATCTGTGGAAAAGTTTTCCATACATACTTACTTACACACACACACACACACACACACACACACACACACACACACAGAATTTTCAGCATGTGCTGTTTCCCACTTTTTGGGGGGAGTGTCGCTTTTCAGTTTCTTGGTTCAGATTGATACACTCCTGCATTCAGAGATGTTTTCAAGATTTTGACAATTCGTACCAATTAAGTTCAAATGTGTCATGAAGTGACCCATCTGACAAGATCTTGTCAGTCAGTCAACAACAGGTTACTCCTATTGCATGAATTATAAAAACAACCTGATCCCACCGGAGCCCGGGATACAGAGATATTAAAACAAAAACATGACAACTACAGAGACTTATTAAAAAGAGGAAGAGGGAGAATTTAAAAGATGGGGAAATTAAGTTCCATTAAGTTAATAAGAGACTAAGCTCTTTTGATTACTAATAGGTATTATTCTGTACTTAGGAACCTGTTATGTCTGACTGAACAGATGCTCCTTAAAAATTGTAGCACATAAAATTTGAGAAACAGTCTACACATAGAATTCTAATAATCTGTTGGTAGGTGGCATATGGTGCTCTGCACCATATTCAGTGTGGGCGGGGATGCATGAGGTGCTAGACCATTTGTAGTAGGGATGAGAGGATGAGATTACCCACACTGTTCATGGCTACTATAAGGAAAGGTGCTAATTCTGTAGAAGTCAAAAATACTGTTTTCTTCTCCATTCTACACTCATAGAATAAGCTGGCTCTATACCATCTTTCCATTTATTGCTCAAATTGTTTCTAATGTTATCTAATTTCCACAACTTAAAGAGACATTGTAGACTATCTATTTCAACCTCCTAAATAACAGATGATAAAACTGAGGCACAGAATGTTTGTGTGACATAGCTCAGGTTACATAGTTAGTAGGCAAAAGTGTTATAATTTGAACCTATGTCCTTAGACTTTATAGCTCTTTCTATTATAACAAATATCTATCAGGAGATTTAGGAGGGAATTATAGAATTTAAGAGTTAAAAGGAATGTTGGGGAAACCTCCAATTATTCCAAAACATCCTTTAAAAGTATCCCTTTTTTGACATTAGGGAAAAGTGCAGCTTTCCCTATAATGCTTCAAATTAGAATTCACTAACAACCAGACCAAGGGAAATTGACAAAGCTCTGATTATTACTAGCTTTCTTAATTTATTCAATTTGAATCTGCATCTTTAACTTCAATCCATGTCTCTATATTTTGAAATATAGGACCAAGTAGAAAGAGTTTAAGATACTCATTATATTCCTTCAAGTAACTGAAGTTTCCTATCACTTCCCTGCATATAAATTTTTCTTTTCCCTTTCCTTATTCCAATTTTCAAATGTTATAAATTGCAGACCTTTTACCATCCTATTAACTTTCTCTAAAAAGATGAAGGTAATAAACTCCATTTGAACAATGAACTCCCTAATTACTAGGGAAAAGTTCTTTTTTTGAACTAAAGAAAAAGAAGAAAAACTCTCTTTCCCACTCATTGATTATTCATTGAATATGTCTTTATTGTTTGTGTGCATCATGTATATTACATTTATGGATATGAAACCATTTTTATTTATGTACATATAAATGCTAATCGTGGATAACATTTTGCTAATTGCATCAAACCCTGAAATATGGCAGAACTTCATGAAAGAGATCTGTATTCATTTAAAAGAGTAGTCATCCATACAAGGAAATTAAGTGGATGATTAATATCTAGCTCTGCAGATTACAATTTGCACACAGAGAACAACCTATGAAGTTATCTATTTGTATGTAAATTAGGATAGCTATAACACATTGAGGTTAGGTTTATTATTGAACAGTAAGAAGGTATACTGGATGATCATCAGTAATTTTAAAAGCTTCCCATTAAAACAAAGGTTCATCTATTTTAATACCAGTGGTTCTGTGTGCCAATAAGATATATAATAAGATAATCTCTAAATTGAAAATTTATACCACACAGAGGGCAATTGAGAAGACAAATACGAATGTGAAAAGGTTATAACATCTAATCAAAGAGAAATTCTGAAGAAAAGAGGTAAAATAAGTCATTAAGAATTCTATAACAGCAAGAAAATTTGAATTTTTCCCGTGTCAAGGGCAAGAAATGACAGATGAAACCTAAGTATTCCATCTATATCTTCATATTAAAAGAAAGACAGGATGTCTTTTTAGCTTTTGGGATGAACTCTTTTGGTAAAGTAATGAGAAGACATAGAGATAAGAGTAATTAAGAATGGAAAAGCAAGAATATATTGTAATTTGGATTATTGAAAAAAATTTGCAAACAGGAAGATGCATATACTTGTCTATTTGAATATAATAATTTGCCATATATTAAGTATTCAAACAGACAAATAAAACTATGATTTGTCTAATTTAATGTTTTCAATAATATAGAGATAACATAGACGTGGATATTGGTATGACTATAGCTGTGGATATAGATGTATTTATTAAAGGTTGTTTTTATTATTTTCCCAGCAATAGCATAAGATCTTTGCTAGCAGAGAATGTTATACTTCTTTGTAACATTAAAAAAAATATTTTTAATTACATGCAAATATAATTTTAGTATTATTTTTATTTTGATCTTCAAGTTTTCTTCTTTCCAACCTAATAAATAAGTCAGAAGGCAATTTGATTTTGTCATACATGTTCAATGATGGATAAAAAGATTCCATGTTCTGTGGGGGCAATAAAAACACAGATAAAAAGGAGGAATTTTTTCAAAAGTATATTTCAACCTATATTCCGACACAATGATTTCTTTGAATGTGGATAATATTTTTTCATCATAAGTCTCTTGGAATTATCTTGGATCATTAGGTTTCTGAGAAAACCTGTCATTCACAGTTGATTATCATAATATATTGCTTTTATTGTGTAGACTGGTCACTTGGTTATACTTACTTCACTATGCGTCAGTCATGTACATCTTTCTAAAATTTTCTAAAATCATTCTGCTTGTCATTTCTTATGTCATAATACTGTTCTTTCACAATCATATACAACTTCTTTAGCCATTTCCAAATTGTAGAGCATCCCCTCAATTTTCAAATCTTTGCCACCACTACAAGAATTGCTATAACTATTTTTGTGCATATAGGTCCTTTTGCTTTTTAAAAATCTCTTTAAAATACATACCTGCTAGTACTATTGCTGGATCAAAGGAAATGAACAGTTTTATTGCTTTTGGCAAATACTTTCAAATTGTTCTATAGAATGGTTGGATCAGTTCACAACTGCACCACCAGTGCTTTAGTGTCCTATTTGTTCCACATCTCCTCCAACATTCTTAAGTTTCTTTTCATGTAATATTAGCCAATATAATAGGTGTAAGGTAGTACCTCAGTATTGTTTAAATTTATATTTTTTTCTAATCAATAGTGATTTTGAGTGGTTTTTTAATATGATATAGATGATTTTGATTTATTCATTTAAAAATTCCCTGTTCATAACTTTTGACCATTTATTCCCTTGAGCTCCATTCTCTAATTTACCTAATGTCTTTCTCTCCTTGGGACTGTGACCCAGAACAATTTAAAGGAAACATAAATAGTGTTTTTTCATTCATTTCTAGCAAAATGATCCTTGATCCTGATAAATTTTATGGTCTGCTTATTTATCAGACTGTACTCTGCATTGGACTGTGTTCCACACTCATCCTAGTAAGACAGACTTTTTCTTTAAACCTATTAAAATGTCTTGGGCTGAAAAAATATATATTTCACTCTTAACCATTTGTTGATTTTGACATTTTAGTGTTTATTCTGAGGCAGTATTTAAAATTGTATAGAGAAGAATTTGGGAAAATTTGGGTGAATGTCTGATTTCATCCCACCAGCTTGTCTCTGCTTCTATTTCTTTGTATCTGTTACAGAATGCTGAATAGATTTTATGTATTTTTTTTTTTTTGATTTGTCTTAGTACCAGTTGGAGAAATTGCTGGATCAGACAAGAGGAATTAGTTACGCCATGGAATGGACTTTGGCTTTCATCTTCACTTACTAAACAATGTAAATAATTCTTAAATATAAGTTTTTCTGATATTTTTGAAAATAATGAAAATAAATATCCAGAAATGATAAATATTTTATACACAATAAAAGCAAATAGTTCAGTTTACTTAATAATAAGTAGCTTCATGATTAATTAAAGAATATGGTCTAGTCATCCATAGAAGGAAATCAAGTGGATGATTAATATTTAGCTCTGTAGATTACAACTTGCACATAGAGGACAACTTATAAAATGATCTATTTGTATGTAAGAGGATAGCTATAACAAATTGAGAAGTTAAGTTTATTATTGAACAATAAGAAGGTGTGCTGGATGATCATCAATAATTTTAAAAGCTTCCTATTAAAACAAAGGTTCATCTATTTTAAGACCAGTGATTCTTTGTACCAACAAGAATCTTTAATAAGCTGGGATGGAGGATATCTTGCTTCAATTGCATTCAATTTAACCCAACAGTTATTAAATGCCTACACTATGCTAGGCATTTTGCTAAATGATAGAGAAATAAAGGCAAAATGTAAATGATCATTGGCTTAATGGAGTTTATAAATTTCACTGGATTATTGTTCTATTCATCTTAACTATTTATTGAGGTAGCTAATCAACTCACGAGACAGGCTCTGATTTCTTTAGAATTCAGGACAGTATCTTCTCATTAGCATTCATGAAATAATTTAGAAAGAGAAGGATAGGAAGATATAAAGCAAGAAACCTGAAAAACAAAAACATAAGGAGATAAAAAGAAATGAGTGACTTGAAGCAATGAGTATCCTTCATTTATTTATTTGAGAATTTATAAGGATTCTTTCCCCTAAAGAGCTGATATAATATTGTTCAAATAATGTTTTAACAATTGAAATTCCCCAACATTTTTGATTACTAAGGAGCACTGATAGAAGAGGGAAAGAAGTGATAAATTAACTTGAGCATTTTTAAAGTATTTTCCATTTTTGAGTACTGGGTAATCGGTATCATTGGCAGACATAACTAGTACATATATTTTGACAAGAGCTTTTCTTCCATTTTTTTCCTGAAATGTTGTTCATTAAAAAATGAAGCAACTTTTGGCCACCAAACACTGGGAAGTGTCCATAATGAAGCAAGGTCTCCACACTCTCTCCTTTCAATATCATGTGACCTTGAGTGAGTCAAAAGATTCAAATTCTTTGTTTGGACAATAAAGCAGATGGATTACATGTTCTCTGAGGTCTTCTCCAGTTCTAAATCTATGAAACTGTATTGATGATCCTTTGCATTTGATTGAAAATATGTTCTTCCTTCTCCGCACCCCTCCCATCACTTCATGCACATTTAAGGATTACTTATTTTCAAGAATAGAAATATTATCTTTTGCTTCAATTATGAAATGAGTAGTTCAAGATATATTCTTGGCAGCATTTAGTCTTCTATTTATACAAAGGAGGAGAATATTCTTTTGTCCCAATGTAAACTGGGAAACCAGGTGGAATAAAGGCAGCAAGGTATAACAGTGAATGAAATGCTAGGCCTGGAGTCAGGAAGCCTTATCTTCCTGAGATCAAATTTGACCTCAAACACATACCAGTTGTATTATCCTGGGCAAGCTATTTAATCCTGTTTGTTCCATTTTCCTCATGTGTAAAATGTTCTGGAGAAGGAAATGGCAAACTATCTCAGCATCTTTGCCAAGAAAATTTTAAACAGGGTCATGAAGAGTCAGACATATTGAAATGGCTGAACAACAACAACAATGTGAATTAGAAAATGATGCTTCAAGTTACCTCACTCTGAGAAAAGACAGTATAAAAATAAATAATTTTTTTTCTTTTGATTCTGACTCAGAAGTCTATGTACCATGATTACAAAACATTCCCCAGATATTATTGAAACATTTTGGAAATAAATCATGCTTTTGGTCAAAGATGTTAAAGGAAAAGTTTGAATGGGCCCTCAAAACCTATCACTAGATTGCACCAATGGGTAGGTATCCAAGGCCAGTAATGAATGAAAAAAAATTAAATGTTTAATATATATTAATTACTGCATATATAAATATGAAAATAAGCATTGTCCTTACTCTTACAGTCCTTATTGTGTAATGAGAAGAAATATGCAGAAATGCTGGAATAGCGTACAAGGTGGAACAGTTTGGTGAAGTGTGGCATTATGGGTATGGAATACTACATATTAACATCATACTTTTTCAATATGACTGACTCATTTTACTTGGCTGTTTCTCCCAATGCATTCTTTTTTGTTGTTGTTGTTGTTTTCCTACAAAGTATTGAACAGCTATACATTAAGAAATGTAAATGATGTATGAAGAAAAATGTCAACAAGATTTACTTAAAATGAAAGCAGAAAATGAAAAAAAAAAAAAAGAAAGAAAGTCCTACATAATGTAGTTTGGCTTATTTTTGCAACCTAATTCGATGTTATACCCCTTCAAACAATCGTCCACAAAATGGACTATTCACTGTTTCTCAAATTCATCTTGAAGTTTTCTGCCACTTTTCATTCATGCAAATGGTTCCCTCTTCCTGAAACAAGCTTCTTCCTCATTTCTGCTGGATAAAATCCTTCACTGTGAAAAGTTGCCTAAAAAGCAATTAAAGGTCCACCTCTGACATTTAATTTTGGTGGGATTTGGGGCAAGTTATTTATTTTGTGTAGCTGTTTGAAGGAATGTTTGGAAATATGGATCAAATATTCCATTTTACCCTTTTTTAGTCCTATAAGAGTTAATGTTCATTATACAGCTGTTGGTCTTTAAGCAAGACCAGAATTATGTCTCTTAGAGAGCTAGTCCCAATTCTACCCCAGCCCATCACCCAGCGAAGCAATCTTTTTCTACTAGTAAAAGGATGGCCATCCCCAAAAATTGCCAACCAATTATAACACACAATGCAGGTAAGCTAACTTAGCTGAAGCAACAAGGGACCTGAAGAAGGAAAGCACATGCCAGGCAAATCAGACAAATACCATGACCTTGAGCAACATTTCCCCTTCAGTTCCTGATGGATTTAGCCAAAGACCTTGAGCTTTAGAAAAAGCATTACTTTTAGCACAGTACCCTCAACCTTTAACCTGAGAAGAAAACTGAGAACATATAATCTAGAAACTCCTTCTATAGATGCTATAGTCACAGCTAATGTAAATGAAGGAAAGAAATTGTTACTAAAATCCTATAAACTAATATGATTTAAGCAATGAAAATATATTTAAATAAGATGCATTGACATCTATTTTGACAGTGTTGTCTAAGAGCCAGGGAACGTCTTTGTTTGAGAGAAAAGGAAAGGAAGAAAAGTAGGAAGAAAGGAAGGGAGCAAGGAAGAGAAAAAAGGAAGAAGTAAGGGAGAAAGAAAGAAAGGAAGGAAGGAAGGAAGGAAGAAAAGTAGGAAGAAAGGAAGGGAGCAAGGAAGAGAAAAAAGGAAGAAGTAAGGGAGAAAGAAAGAAATGAAAAAAAGAAAGGAGGAAGGAAGGAAAGAAGGAAGAAAAGAAGGAAGGGAGGGAGAGAGGAAACAAGTTAGTGGGCTAGGAAGGGAAGAAGAAAGAGGGAGGAAGTAATGGAGAAAGAAAGAAATGAAAAAAGGAAAGAAGGAAGAAAGGAAGAGATGAAGATGATGAGAGAATCAAATTTGCATTTGAATAAATGGAATACTATGTGAAATCATTTAACCAATAATACAAAGAAAAATGTCATTAGAGCAAAAGCGTTAGACCAGAGCATTTTATAACTGGGATCTATTATGTGTTTTGTTTTGGCTTTTTAATCACTATTTTATTATAATTAATAGATTTGATATTACACTTTATTTTGAAAAGGAGCCCATAAGTTCTACCACACTATTAAAAGGATCCATAATGCAATAAAAGATAGATTTCTGACTCTATACAAAGAATAAGTTCTCTGAGTTCATTTGAGAAGGCAGATATTTTTTTCAGATAGATGCACCAGGATAGGAAAATTTCCTAGAGAAGTTGATATGTATCAATCATTCCAACCATCTCCAACTCCAACCATCTAGTAGATTCTTCATTTTACAAATAAGAAAATTGAGGTTCTTAGTCAAGTTGAATGATTTGTGCAGGTTCCATGATGAATAAATAGCAACTAACAAGCGGAATTTCAATGTCTCTTGTTGCATTTATTCACCCAGGAAATCACTAGAAATGATAAAATTCCATTTGTTACCCTGGATCCAACCCTAGCAGCATGAGATAGAAAGACAAATTCCATTTAAAATAACTGTAGGCCAAAGAAAATATTTGGGTGTCTCCTTGCTAAGACAAATCTAAGAAGTATATGAACGAAATACTTCTCATACAAATAAAGTCATATTTAAACAATTGGAAAAAATATCAATTGCTCATGAATAAGACAAGCTAATATAATAATAATGACAATTCTGCATAAATTGTTCTACTTATTTAGTGCAATACTAATCAAACTGCCAAAAATTATTTTCTAGAATTAGGAAAAATAATAACAAAATCCACGTGTAAAAACAAATGGTTAAAAATATCAAGGGAATTAGTGAAAAAAAAAATACAAAGGATAGTGGCCTAGCAGTATGTTATAAAGCAGTAGTCATCAAAACCATTTGGTATTGGTTAAGAAATAGAGGGATAGATCAGTGGAATAGATTAGACACACAACATAATAATCAAGATTTATAGTAATTCAATATTTTATAAACCACCAAACTCCAGCTTCAGGAATAAGAGGTCATTATCTGACAAAAACTTCTGGGAAAACTATGTCAGAAACTCGACATAGTCCTACATCTCAGAAACCATATCAAAATAAAATAAAAATGGGTACATGATTTGGGCATAAAGGATACTATAAACACATTACAAAAGCAAGGGATAATTTATCTATCAAATATTTGGAAAAGGGAGGAATTTATGACCAAATAATTAGAGCACATTATGAAAGGCCAAAATGGACAACTTTGCATTAAGTTAAAAAGGTTTTGCACAAACAAAACCAACAGAAACAAGATTAAGAGGAAAGCAGAAAGCTGAGAAAAATTCTTTACAGCCAGTATTTCTTATAAAGATGTCATTTCTAAAATATACAAATAATTGTGTCAAATTTGTGAAAATATAAGTCATTCCCCAATTGACAAATGGTTAAAGGATATGAGCAGATAATTTTCAGATGATGAAATTAAAGTCACCTATACCCATATGTAAAAAGTGCTCTAAATCACTATTGATCAGAGAAATGCAAAGTAAGGTGATTTTAACATACCACTTCACACTTCTCAGATTGGCTAAGATGACAGGAAAAGAAAATGATAAATGTTGGAGGCAAGGTGAGTAAATTTGGACACTAATGCATTGTCGGTAGAATTGTAAAATGATATAACCATTCTGGAGGGCAATCTGGAATTATGCAAAAATGGGTATAAAACTGTGCATACCCTGTGATTCAGCAATGTCATTATTGGGTTTTTATTCAAAGGAACTCATAAAGGAGGGAAAAGGAACCATATATGCACAAATATTTGTAGCAGCTCTTTTTGTGGTAACAAAGAATTGCATATTGAATAGATGGCCATCAAATGGGGAATGTCTGAACATGCTGTGATATAGGAAGATAATAAAATATTATTGCTTAATAAAAAATAATGAACAAGCTGATTTTACCAAAACTGGAAAGATTTACATGAACTGATGCTGATGAAACAAGTAGAATCAGGAGTACATTATACACAATAATAGCAAGAATGTATGTTGATCAACTATGAAAGAATTGGTTCTTCTCAGTGGTTCAGTGATCCAAGGTAATCCCAATACACATTGGACAGAAAATGCCATCTGCATCCAGAAAAAGAACTATGGAGATTGAGTGTTTATCAACACATGTTATGTTTATTTCTTTCTGTTTTTTTTTTTATTCCTTTCCCATGTTTTTTTTTCCTTTTGCTGTGATTTTTCAGTCCCAAAATGATTCATAAAGCAATGTGTATTAAAAACAAATCTTTTTTAAAATTCTAGATCCACTAGGTCTCTGAATATCACTATAATCAGAAGACTATGCTAATGCAAGAAACTGCCCTGAAAGTATTACCCAACAAAAGTCATAATTCAGAGGAAAAAAGAGAAATACTTCCCTCTTATTCCTTTTCCTCCCACCTTTATTCTGTTTTTCATCCAAGGACTATATAATATACTGATAGATTTGAACACAGAAAGAAATAACTTGAATTTTTCAGCCACTAAAATCTCAGTTCACCTTTTGCAGGTTCAAAAAACTCTTGATTAACAATTTTGTGGTTTGATTTTTCATTCCTGTGCAACTCAGCCTCTTCTTGAGGTGTCACAATGTCATCAGCAACACCAGCCTGTTGGTATTTCATTTCATCTAAACCACACAATCCTTGACATTTTATGGAAAAGCTTGTTTTCAAAGGTTTCAAGCTCCATTTCAGCTACTTTTTCATTCCAGTCCCTTATTCTTGACAAGGGGAAGTAAGTTTGTTGCTATTTATAATTATTGTATCATGGTATATAGTTTTGCTTTCTATACAGATAGCCTACAAGGGCCCCTTTGTCAGCAACTGCCTAGCTTTCTGTTTCCTCACTCACCATTCAAGGTCTGTGTACCAGCACACTTCCACTCCTAACCAGCCATATTTAGATGAATGTATTCAAATAATGAATACAAAAATATCAAGGATAAGGCAAAGACTGATTGAGCATCCATGTTTTCCATCATTTTTTCCCTTCAAATTTGCCATACATATTTGTACAGAGTATTCCCCTGCTATTTTTACTACCCCAAAATTTCTTTTGATGCCCTATTGTTATAACTCTTTCTATTAGGAAAAGCATGCTGCCCAGCATCCTTGCCTAGTTTGGGATGTTATGTGATCTCTTCCTCTTTGCCAGGTTTCATACCCTATGCTATTTAGACATCTTCTGGGTCCCATAAATTTTGTGGAGTTGCAAGTAATGATCACTTGCTAATTATTGAATCTATCACATTGGGCTAGGTGATAGGGAAATATAGAGAAAAACGAAACCTTAACAAAGGTACTTATATTCTCTTAATTGGGTATTTGAAGCTGAAATATCAAGTAAAGATATAAAGGCCAAGTTAATTTTTGATATAATGTTTGTTTTCAGTTAACAGTATTATGATCTATTACTTTCACTAAAAATATAAACTATCCCATTCTTTTGAACTCAATTCTGTTAATCTTGACACCTTATTTTATGCTCAATGTTTGAAGGTGATCATTTTCTGATGCTCATAATGTTCAGAAAATTCACTATCAAGACAATATGCAAACTAAAAAATCTAGACATTTTCATTATGCAAGTGTATTCATATGTGTTTATATGTGTGTGCAACTATAAATATGAAATCCTAGTTACACACATAGTTATACATACACAATAAGATTCATATATTACATGTAACTATACATAACACTATATATTAAATATATTCATATTCATTTAAATACATTCTTATATATACTTCAAATGAGAAGGATGTATAAACTCTGTATTGTGCATGTGCATATATATGTACATAGAATACATGTATAAACACATACACATATATAAAATGCAAAAATGCACATATATGAATTTTTCATATTGAATATATGTATACATGCAAGTGTGTATGCATATATATATATATGTTATATATATATGTGTGTGTGTGTGTGTTTATGTAGGTGTGATTATATAAATGTATGTATATGTATACAAACACAATCCAAATTTTTTCCAAACTCTTCACACTAATGCAGTTTAAGCTTTAATAGAGATAAGCCAGTTATTTAATTTATTCAGGAAATTGCCCCATTCATTTCACCTCAGAATCTTTTCTGTAGCTCACAATCTTAGTGAGTTGCCTAAAGCACTGTGGGGTTAAATGCCTTGATATAAGTTATGGAGCTAGTATTCCTCAGAGGCAAGACTTAAATGTAGGTTTATTCGCCTTCAAGGCCATGTCTGTCTATTATACCACATTGTCTCTATCCTTAAAATGCCACTGACCTAAATCCAAGTCTCTCTTCAGAAACATACTGTCTATGCAATCCTGGTAAGTTACTCCATCTGTTAGTTTTCTAGGCAGTTCTTTAAATATATAAGTGGCCATACACACCTCCACTTTTTAAAATAACCACCTTTTAAGTCTATTCGGCTTTAATGGCATTAATCCACCAAGGAGCATCAACTTGTCTCTCACATTGAGGCAAATCATTTTTAATAGTGTAAAAGTAGATTCACCGTCACCAAAAAAAAAATTAAAAAAAAAAAAAAAAACTTGCATCTCTGTCACACATAAAGCTACATATGTATTGTTAATGTACTAGGTGATATAATTCAGTGTACAATAAAATTTTTACTATTTTTCTAGAAATCTTTTAATCTGTCTGCCTTTGTGTCCATGCCAACCGAAGCTCATTGGCAGACCATTGTCGTGAAGTCTGAGCAGTCAGAAAAAACTGGCCCCTTATAGTACTTTGAGGATATCCAGAGTACCATGCCAGCTGCCTTTTCCATAAATGCAATCCAAGACTGCTAATGTTTTGCCTGAAAGCTTAAGTCTTCCTTTTCTTTTTTGATAAATAAGACTTCATGTATGTTTACCTGATAACCCATCTTGAATGCCTTAGACATAAAGACATGCTTGGCTTAGTACCATCTCAAACAGGGTTCATCCCCATTTTAGTGAACCAATTCTCAATCTAAGACTTTGACCCAGAACACCTGTCATACTGTTTCATCCAGCAAACTGTAATGGCCACTGGGAAGGCCCAGTCTTAACATTTGGGATGCTCCCAATTCCCATTCCTTTCCACCTGCAGCCTTTTCTTGTGAAATGGAGGCAGCAAAGCTTCCTCTTTTTGAATTTATGAACTAAGTCACTAAGCTTTTCTCCATTTTCAGACTGAACATGAAAAGAAAACTTGCCTTGTATTATAAGCTAGGGAAATAGGAGGAGAAAACCCTGAGTTTTCAGACATAGCATAGTTCTGTATTCAGAGCTAAAGAATTTGAATTCAAGTGTGACTTTTCCACTTCTTATACGGGCCAGTCACCTTAAGTTAATGTGATATTGTGAGAAAAATAGTAAATTTAGAATAAGGAAAACCTGGACTTGAATCCTGACTTAGTAACCTAAATAATTCTGGGTGATGTCTGGATTTCACCTCATATATAAAATGAGGAAGTTATACCTGATAATCATGAAAGATCCTTCTTCTTAGTCTATGATCCTAAGATACTTACCAACTCTGTGCCTCAGTTTCATTATATTAAAAATGGAAATGATAGAATGGACTAGGTGAGCTCTCAGTTCCCATTTGTGTTTCTAAATGAGAGCTTTGGCTTCAGGTGAACAAGGATAGTGAGACAAGCAATGGGAAAGGGGAGAGGGAATGAACTGTATTGGGGCTTTTTGTAATGGCAACCTGATATTATTGAATGGGAGGAAATATGACAAAAATCTTTCATCAGTAGCCGATTCACCTTCTTCTGTACTAAACTTTTCTACATTTTCTTGAAAAACTTTCAGGATGCACATGAATTAGCAAGCCCAACTATACTATTCATTCATAAGATCTTCTTACTACAGAGATTTAGAATTGGAAAGGAACTTCAGAAACTGACTAAGCCAGGGCCCACAGTTTTCAGATGAAGGAACTGAGACCATTGCAAATTAAGTACCTTATCCAAATTTAAGTCCTTATATTTAGTAATTATTATATACTTTCAGGCACAAAATACAACTTATATGGTAGGGAAGGTGGTGGTTAATGGGATGGATTTATACACAAATACTTTGCTACAATGTAGTGTTTTATTCACAACAACCCTACAAATTAGGTTGTGCAAGCATTGATTTTCTTATTATACAAATGAGAAAATAGGCTCATATGGGTTAAGTAGCTTTGGCATAGATATACAAAAAGAATCAGGCTTAAATTCAGCATTTTCCTAACTTTAAGTCCCAAAACTCTTTAAACTTTTTCTTGCTATATTCATTTCCCAAATTCACCTCATTATTTCCAATCTGGATGCTTTTCTGGACTTTGTGATCTTCAGAAACTCATCATTGTGCAAGGTAAAATCAATTCTAAAATACTCACCTGCTCAGATAATTTCAGATCCTGACAACAGAATTTCATGATTATCTTATCCCAGGTAACCTCCCCCATCCTGTATTATATCTCTGAGATTTTTTTTTTCTTTTCTTTCTTTGTGTTGTCTTCTCCCATCAGTGTGTAAACTCTTAAAGAGCAAGAACTATATTTGTCTTTTTTTCCCCTATGCTTGGCACAGTTTGTGAAAAATAGTGCTTAATAAATGGTCATTAACTTGGATTGACTCTGAGGAAGCTATCCTCACCATAAGAACTGGTGCTATTAAAATTATGCACGTATTTCCCTGGAAATTTTTTATTTTCTTTGACTTCAAAAGCATATTGTACTTAAGAATGGTAAGAATGGTTAACCATTCATCTTATTTTATATTTCTGGACATAATTATTTATTGCCCTCTAAGTTGAATACATCTGTATACCACACACTGCCTGAAATATTTACAAATAGAAAAGAGAAAATGTTGTCTCCATCATTGTATTTCTCACCCCTAAGACAACTGAGATATTCCCTTCATAATCTGTTCCTTAGTAAAGGACAGCTGTTTAAATAACCCCAGAAATCCCAACTATTCAGCTTTTTTTAAAATATATTTACTGGTAATTTTTGCCCTATTTGTTCATTGCTCTTATGGTCCAATTTGTGACCAAGTCAATTAATATTTGTGGAATATTAATTACAGAAGAGAAGGTCAGAAGTTGTTTTAGCAAACCTAAGAATGACTTCAAATACTATAAAGTCTCTCTATAAAATGGGTGATTTCCAAAAGACTTCAATCAAAGTTTTATACATCTTAATGAATTAAACAGAATTTCAGTGAATTAGTCAATCACTAAGTAGTTATTAAATTCACACTTAGTCAAGTGATTATAGAAAATTGAGAGATCAGGTCATAAACTTCTTAATCTAAATTGATCCCCATGACCTTCTGATTAGGGATCCTTGTTACACTAAAATGTTGCCAACTTTTCCATCAGATACTATGGAAGGTATACAAGAGTTCAAAATTTGTTTCTAGTGAATGGATGAACAACTCCAATACTAATTAATGTCCCAGAAAAAAATTCATAAGATCCTGGGAATATTATTTTTTTGCAGAGTAATTAAACTGACAATAAGGGAAGAACAAAGATCCTATGAATGAACTTAGGGTTTTTTATACAATTATATTACTCAGAATGGGTATATGTCTGCTATCAATTTTTCCTATACAAACACAGTTGAAGAGCATTATGGGGGCCATCTAGAAAAAGGGATAATGTCAGTATTAGTTGATGCTTATTGGTAAAATAATACTATGCACACTGTTGCAGATATAAAATACTTGTAGATTTTTTTAACTCCCTGAGCCCCCCAAAGTATAATTTTAGCTGCTAACTTCAGAATTTATCTAATACCCAAAGACTTTCTGTATTATCAAACACATCATCTGAATAATTGATTATGTCTGTAACTGCTTTTAGATTCACATGTATCACTCACACATCTCAATGTTGGGAGTGTACTTAATAATCACTTATGCAAATCCTTGGCTGAACACAAATCTGTTGTGCAATACAATCACCAAAAGGCAAACCAGGCTTTTCTTAGATGTTTCTAAAGGCATCTAAATATCAAAGTGGATACAGAGCTTAGCCTAGAGTATGGAAAATCAGGTCCAAATTTTTCTTGAGACACTTACTTGTATAACTCTAGAAAAGAAAAATCTGCCTCATTTTCTTCATTTATAAAGTGTTGATAATAATAGTACCAATCCTCCTGTATTCTGTAAAGATCAAATAATGTAATATTTATAAAATTCTTTGTATAGCCCCTGGCACATAATAGGTGCTTGCTTTTTTCCCCCTTATTCCCTCTCTCATTTACCTCACTTCCCTTCTCTTCACTTCATTCTTCTTTCTTTTCTTCTCTTTTTTCATCCTTCCTTCCTTTTTCTTTTTCTTTCCTTCTTTCCTTCCTTCCTTTCTTCTTCTAATGAAGGGGTTCCCATGATCTCCTATAATTGTTCATCCTGAGTGTACACAACTGTAATTGTGAGGAATTTGTCCTTTTTACATAAAAGTAAGGTTTTGACTACTTCAACTCATTGCTCTTAGTCATACCATCTGGAGCAAATGAGCAAATTTATATACTAAAGAGTTGAATTATGATCTTGATTCTGTCACTTACTCAGAGTAAATTTAAGTAAGTTACTTCATCTCTGTGCATACTCATCACAAAAATGAGGGATGGGATAGAGTAGACTTGATAACCTTGATAATCCTTTCAAATTCTAAATCTCTGATCTTATTTTCTCCCTAGCAGCAAGACTTTTCTTCCTTATCTAAATATCAGGAGTTTCTTCAAGAGATTCTCATATAGCAAAATCTATTTTCATTGACTTAGGCTAAAACATTTTTTTTATTTTAACAATGTCTTAAACCGTGGTGTGCCTTGTTCCTTTTTCTCATATTGTACAGATAAAGTTTCACTGGAGATACTCTGGCTTAACATTTTCAAATATTCCCAGTTGCTGTTTTCTTAGTATATTTTTATTAATATAAATGAGAAAAATCATGATTTCTATTTTTTGTGATTTTTTTTGTGATATTTTATGAAAGAATATTATCTTTTTTACAGAATTGCCTTTCATAAATGACATGGAAATACCTGATATTATTGATGATGATTCTAACATAGTACTCAATTCCAAAATACCTTCAGAATCATTAACATCAATTAATATTACATTTAAGATAATTTTAGAGCTAAATGTGTTTTACTGTATGTTTGAAAAATCAGAAATCCTTGTGTCATATAGTTTCATAATATTTCATCTGTTAAAACAATTGATTAATGTCTCATTTCATAATTGTCTTAGATAAAAAAAAAGTATTTATTACATTTTCACAATGGAACTTTTTTTGCTTTATAAGTTTTGTTATTTGGTGAAAGTAAAAAAAAAATAAGGAGAAAGTAACTATAATGTATTTTGGACATAAATAATTTACTAATAAAAAAACCAAGTATTTTCTTATACACATCAAAACAGATATTGATCTTTTCTTTGAATTCTAGAAAAGCTTGAAAATAATACCAAGCTCATAAGGGAAACATCAGTGTTTGGTGATCATGATATTAATAAATCCCATCAACTATATCACCCAGTATTTCCTGAAAAGGAAACATATTTCAGTTTCCTCTTTAATTCCATATGCTCAATAATGAACCTCTAACACCAGCTAAATCATCTAATCTTTGAAAATTTAATCTCTTCTTTTAAGCAATTGAAGTGATAGATAACTTATATAAGGCATTATTTGTTGCAATAAGGAAGGTATTATCTTTAAATTTTATTTAGTATTTTATTTTTTCCACAATTGCATGTAAAAATAGTTTTAATATTTTCTTTTAAAACACAAAGTTCTTAATTTTCTTATTTCCTTCATCCTCACATCCCTCTTTGAGAAGACAAGCAATTCAATATAGATTATATATTGTAGTCTTACAAACTTATTTTCTTGTTAGTTATGTTGTGAAAGAAAACACTCAAAAAATTTCAGCAAAAATAAAGAAATTTTTTAATAGTATGCTTCAAACTGTATTCAGAAACCATCAGTTCTATGGGGACAGATAGTATTAGAGTTGTTTTGAATCATTGTATTGCTTAGATTAGCTAAGTTATTCATAGTTGGCCATTTTACAATATCACTATTACTTTATGCACAGTACATTTCACTTTCCCTCAGCGACAAGTCTTTCCAGATTTTTCTGAAAGCATCCTGCTCATCATTTCTTCTAGAACAATAATATTCATCAGGTAGCAACATGTGTATAACCATTCCTCAAATAATGTACATCCTGCCAATTTCCAACTCATTGCCACCAGAAAAAAAATAGCTGCTATAAATATTTCCATACATATATGTCCTTTTAATTTTTGTTTTTAAATCTTTTTGGATGCAGAATTAGTAATAAGATTATTAGATCAAAGGGTATACATGGATTTATATAGCTCAGTTGGACATAGTTCCAAGTTACTTTAAAGAATGGTTGAACAAATCAAGGTGGCAGAGAGAAACCAAGAAGTTGTGTGTGCTTTTTTAAGTTTCCTTGGAAACAACATGAAATCAAACCACTAAGCATATTCTGTAGTGACAGAACCCATGAAAAGACAGGGTCAAATAATTATCCAGTTTAATGTAACATAGAAGGACTTCAGGAAAAGTCTGTCTTACATTGGAAAAATAAAAGCACAACGCAGTGCAGACAGAATCCAGGCAATATAGAAGGAGACTCAGTCAAAACACAGATAATCAAGCTAGGGCCCTCTGTCACAGCAGAATAATGGCAAAGTAAATCAGGTGTGAGTCCTCTAATCCCAATGTAGAAGGCAAATTGCTAGTTCCACAACACTCACACAACATGAATGACTAGAGTAGTGACACCCTAGCATAATAGTCAATCTGCCAGGATCCAGGGCAGAAAATCAGTGGTCAGATTCCTGCATTCCCAGCTTGGGACAGTGCCCCTAGTGACCAGAAGCAAAACTAAATTTTAAAAAGTGAGGCAAAAAAAGTTAAAAAAAAAATGCTCTGACCATAATAACTTATTATTTTGATGATAGATCTAAACAGAAACTCAAAAGAGAATAGCAAATTCTAAATGCTTATATGTGTAGCTTCAAAAGGGTGATATAAATTGTTCTCAAGCACAAAATTATTATCTTGAAAGAGATCCAAAAGGATTTTTAAAAATCAAGTAAGAAAGAAAGAACAATTGGGGAAAAAATGAGAATTATGATGGAGAATTAAGGGAAAAATAGTCAACAGCTTGGAAAAGAGAGCACAAAAACTGACTGACAAAAATAACTCTTTAAAAATTGAAATTATTGTGGAACAAAGCTGCACTAGTGGAGAGGAGATATGTCTTTCTTGAAGTTTTTCCGGATGTCTCTCAGATCAACAGAAAATCAAGCCTCTGAAATCATTTTGAAGTGACAAAATCCACCAATATTTAGAGTGTGACAAATTTTCAGGAGAAGAAATTTTGGAAAAACTTCAGTAAAGGTTTGTTTCAATCAGGCAAAGGGGAAGGTGACCCAGAACAGGAAAAATCCAGAGACCCAGGGTGGTGTGGTGCCCATACTCTGGGGCATTTACCAGGAAGCTTTTAGCCAAAATACAGCAGCCTTGGCTACTTTGTCCTGGTTACAAGCCAGTGGATCAGCAAATTAGCTGATTAGCAGATTAAAAATATCCAACAGAAATACTAATGGAAAATAGTTGAACCTCTGAATCCCAGAAAAATGCAGGAATTGACCAAGTCCAACCAGCATCAGAAGTCAGAAGCACTGACCCAGCACAGCCACTATTACTTATATAGGAAGCTAGGAACAATATCCCCTTTCCCTAAGAATAGGCTTCAACCTTTTTAAAAAATGAGCAAAAAAGCAAAAAGAACTCTGACCATAGATAATTGTTGTGAAGAAAGAGAAGAACAAACTTCAAACCCTGAATAATAATTTCGAGATGAAGTCCCAAAGGGTGATATGAATTTGTTCTTATATTGGCCCTCTTGGAAGAATTAAAAAAAAAAAATCTTAAAAGAGAATTAGAAGAAAAATGGAGAGGGTCAGCTACTTTGTGTAATGGATATAGCATCAGGCCTGAAGTAAGGAACATCTGAGTTCAAATCTGGCCTCACACATTTAACATTTCCTGGCTGTGTGACTCTGTGCAAATCACTTAATGCCAATTGCCTCAGCATTAAAAAGAAAAAAAAAGAGAGAGAAAAAAAATGGGGAAAGGAAATGAAAACATTGCAGGAGAATTTGAAAAAAAAGAGCCACAGAAATTATCTGAAGAAAACTACTTACAAAATAGATGTAGTGAAATGGGAAACACATATGCCTTCTTACAAAATAGATATGACAAAATAGAAAAAGAACACAACTCCTTGAAAAACCAAATTTTTGAAATGGGAAAAAAATCTAATGAACAAATAACTCATTTAAAAATCCAATTGGCCAAATTCAAAAATATCTAAAAAAGATAAGTGACTAAAATAATTTAAAAAACTAGAATTGAACAAATGGAAGTGAATTACTTAATGAGCCATCAAGAATCAGTCAAACAAAACCAAAAAGATTAAAAATTAGGAAAAAAAAAATTAAATATCAACTTGGAAAAACAACAGACCTGGAAAATAGATCTAGGAGAGATAATTTGAGGATTATTGAATTTCCCAAAAATTATGATGAAAAAAAGAGCCTAGATACTATTTTACATGAAATCATCAAAGAGAACTGCTGAGATGTAATAGAACCAAAAGGTAAAATAGGTGTTGAAAGAATTCATCAAACACCTTCTGAAAAGAAGCTAAAATAAAAACTCCAAGAAATATTGTGGCCAAATTTCAGAACTATCAGACTAAGGAAAAAAATATTACAAGCACCCAGGAAAAAACAATTCAAATACCGAGGTTCCACAAGTTTTTGTACAAACAAAACTAATGCAGAAAAGATTAGAAGGGAAGCAATAAACTGGGAAAATGTTTTTACAGTCAAAGGTTCTGATAAAGGCCCCATTTCTAAAATATATAGAGAATTAACTCTAATTTATAAGAAATCAAGTCATTCTCCAATTGACAACTGGTCAAAGGATATGAACAAACAATTCTCAGATGAAGAAATTGAAATTATTTCTAGCCATATGAAAAGATGTTCCAAGTCATTATTAAGCAGAGAAATGAAAATTAAAACAACTCTGAGATACCACTACACATCTCTCAGATTGGCTAGAATGACAGGGAAAGATATTGTGGAATGTTGGAGGGGATATGGGAAAACTGGGACACTGATACATTATTGGTAGAATTGTGAATACATCCAGCCATTTTGGAGAGCAATTTGGAACTATGCTGAAAAAGTTATCAAACTGTGCATACCCTTTGACCCAACAGTGTTACTACTGGGCTTATATCCCAAAGAGATTTTAAAGAAGGGAAAGGGACCTGTATGTGCAAGAATGTTTGTGACAGCCATCTTTGTAGTGGCCAGAAACTGGAAACTGAGTGGATGCCCATCAATTGGAGAATGGTTGAATAAATTGTGGTATATGAATATTATGGAATATTATTTTTCTGTAAGATAAGACCAGCAGGATGATTTCAAAAAGGCCTGGAGAGATTTATGTGAACTGATTCTGAGTGCAATGAACAGGAACAGGAGATCATTATATATTTCAACAACAATACTATATGATGATCAATTCTGATAGATGTGGCCCTCTTCAACAATGAGATGAACCAAATCAGTTCCAATCGAACAGTAATAAACTGAACCAACTACACCCAGGTAAAGAACTCTGGGAGGTGACTATGAACTACTACATAGAATTCCCAATCCCTCTATTCTTGTCCACCTGCATTTTTGATTTCCTTCACAGGCTAATTGTATACTATTTCAAAGTCTGACTCTATTTGTACAGCAAGGGAACTGTTTGGGCATGTATACATATATATACATATATACACATATATACATATATATATAGTATTATTTAACTTATACTTTAATATATTTAACATGTATTGGTCAACCTGCCATCTTGGGGAGGAAAGAGGGGAAAGGAGGGAAAAAGTTGGAACAAAAGGATTTGTGATTGTCAATGCTGAAAAATTATCTATACCTATATTTTGTAAATAAAAATAATAAAAAATAAAATAAATAAAAAAGTATCAGGAAAATCAATTCAAAAAAAAAAAAGAAAAGAAAATCAATAAGACAGAGGGAACAAAGAGAGAAATAATTGAGAATTATAAAAGGAAATATAAAAACTAATGAAGATAGGAATGTCTTAAAAAGTAAAATCGGCCAACTGGGAAAGGAGATATAAAAGCTCACTGAGAACAATAATTCCTTAAAAAATATAATTGAGCAAATGAAAGCTAATAACTTTATGAGAAATCAAGATACAATAAAACAACACCAAAAAAAAAAAAAAAAAAGAAAAATAGAAAAAAATGTGAAATATCTCACTGGAAAAACAATTGATCTAAAAAATAATTTAAAAATTATTGGTTTGCCAAAAGTTATGACTACAAAAGGAATTAGGGCATCACTGTTCAAGAAATTATCAAGGAAAACTTACCTGATATTCTGGAACTAAATGGTAAAGTAGAAATTGAAGGAATTCCACTGATCCTGAAAGAGATCACAAAATGAAAACTCCCAGAGTTTTACCCAAATTACAGAGTTTCCAGGTCAAGTAGAAAATATTGCAAGCATCCAAAAAGAAACAATTAAAATATAGTAGAGCAAGAGTGAGGAAAATACAAGATTTAGTATCTCTACAGTAAAGGACTGGAGGGCTTGAAATATGACATTCCAGAAAGCAGTGGCTCTCGGATTGCAACTCAGAATCACCAGCCCAGAAAAACTGAGTATACTGCTTCAGAGGAAAAGGTAGTCATTCTAGGAAATTGAAGCTTTTCAAACTTTTGTGATGAGAAAAGCAGAGCTGAAAGGAAAATTTCACTTTCAAATATAGGAGTCTGGAGAAGTATAAGGAGGTAATCAGGAAAGTAATACTATAAGACACTTAATGTTTATCTGTTTACATTCCTACATAGGAGGATGATACTTGTAATTGTCAGAGTTCTCGTTATTATAGCACTTAGAAGAAGGACAGATAGATAAATAAATAGAGGGCATGAGTGTTAGTTGAATTTGAAGAGACAATTTCTTGATACAGCATGTCTCTAAAGGGTCTGCATCCCAAAAAGATCATAAAAAGGGGAAAGGATCCATAGGTGCAAAAATGTTTGTAGCAGCCCTTTTTTTAGTGACAAGGAACTGGAAGTTGTGTGGTTGACTATCAGTTGGGAAATGGCTGAAAGAATTATATTATGTGAATGTAATTTAATATTATTATTCTATAAGAAAAAGATTAGTAGAATGATTCCAAAATGATCTGGAGAGGTTGACATGAACTGATGCTAACTGAAGTGAGTAGAACTAAAAGAACTTTATATAAAGCAATAAGGCAATGTGATGATCAACTGTATTAGACTTGCCTCTCTTAAATAATGAAGTGATTCAGACCAATTCCAAAAGTTTTGTGATGTATACAGTCATCTGCATCTGGAGAGAGGACTGTGAGAAGTAAATATGGATCACATCATATTATTTTCACCTTTTTAGTTTTTGCTTGTTTGATTTTCTTCTTTATTATTCTTTTTTTCCCCTTTTTGATCTGATCTTTTTTCTTTGGCATGAAAAATGTATAAATATGCTTAGAATATTTGCACATGTTTAACCTATTGGATTACTTGCTGTCTAGGAAAAAGGGTGGGAAAAAGAGAATGAGCAAAATTTGGAACACAAGGTTTTGAAGGGAAGAAAGTTGAAAACTATCTTTGCATGTATTTTGAAAATAAAAAGGTATTGTTTTTTAACAGAAAAAATGAAAAGCTGCTTTGATGTCTTGGAAAGAGATAGTAAACAAATAATTGAGCAAATCAACTGATCAACTTTTTGAAAAATGAATACTTCAGGTAATATTGTAGCCATTTTCCAAAATCATAAGGTCAATGAGAAAATATTGCAAATAGCAAGAAAGAAACAATTTAAATGTCAAGGAGCCACAGTTCATCTTATAAAGGATTTATCACCTTCTACATTAAAGGATTGGAGTGATTGGAATATGGTATTCCTGAAGACAAAGAAGCTTGGATTACAGCCAAGAATCAACTACCCAGCAAAAAGAAGCATACTCTTTCAGAGAAGAGATACACTTTCAATGAAATAGAACTTTCAAATGTTCCTAATGAAAAGATGAGAGCTGCTGACAGAAAAAAAAAAATTATCTTCAAAATTTCAAAATACAAGACTAAAGAGAAACATAAAAATGTAAATAGGAAAGAAAAAAATGTTATTCACTAAAAGTAAACTGTTTCCATACCTATGTGGGAATATGATACTTCTAGTTCTTGAGAAGTGTTTATTTATCAGACTAGTTAAAAGAAGAATGTACAGACAGAACATGTGGGTATAAGTTGAATTAGATGTGATGATATAAAAAAAGAGTGTGGAAAAAGATTGTACTTAAAGAGGAGGGAAGGGAAAAGTAGAATAGAGCAAATTACATCATACGAAGAACTGCAAAAGACCTATTTCATTAGAGGGAAAGGAGAGAAGGAATTAGTGGCCATTGTCTGATCCTTACTCTCAGTGGATATGGCTCAAAGAGAGTATAACATTTACTCAGTTGTATATAGATATTTATCTCACCCTACAGAGAAGTAGAGGGAAAGGAGAAAGAAACAGTAGGGATGGCAGTGATAGAAGAGAAGTCAAATTGAGGGAGGTTTTTATAAGCAAAATATTGCTTATGAATATGAGGGACAGAGTAAAAGTAAAGAGAAAAGTATAAATGGGGGAAATATAATAGAGGTAAATAAAAAGTTAGTAACCATAAGTGTGAATATTACTCTCCCACAAAACAGAAATAAATAGCAGAGTGAATTAAAAACTAGACTCCTACAATATGTTGTTTACAAGAAACACATTAGAAGCAGAGAGATAAACACAGCATAAAGGTAAAAGACTGGAACAGAATATATTATACTTCAGTAGAAATTTTTTAAAAAGAATAGCAATACTGATCTCAGACCAAGCAAAAACAAAAAACAGATCTAGTTAAATGATAAAGAAGAAAACCAATTCTTTTTTTTTGGCATTTTATTTTTTAAATAACAGTTTTTATTTTAAAAAACATATGCAAAAATAGTATTATAATATTCATCTTTGCAAAACTTGTGTTCCAAATTTCATCTCCCTCTCTTCTCCCCATTTCCTCCCCTAGACAGCAAATAATTTAATATATATTATACATATGTAATTCTTCTACACACATTTCCACAAATATAATTCTGCATAAGAAAAATCATATCAAAAAAGAAAAAAAGAGAAAGAAAACAAAAAGCAAGCAAAAAACACCAAAAAAAATTAAAATATGTTGGATCCATATTCAGTCCTCACAGTCCTCTCTCTGGATGCAAATGATTCTCTCCATCACAAGTCTATTGAAACTGGCCTGAATCACCTCATTGTTAAAGAGTTATATCCATCAGAATTAATCATCACATAATTTTGTTGTTGTTGTATATATGTTTGGTTCTATTCACTTCACTTAGGATCAGTTCATGTAAATCTCACCAGGCCTTTCTGAAATCATCCTCTTGATACAGAAAATTACATCTTTCTAACAGGTACCAAAGGCAGTGAAGTAATATCAATACAAAATTAAAAATACTCAAGTAGTATAGAAGCCAAAATTATAGAGTTGAAGATAAGTGAGTTATAGGAAGAAAAAGATGGCAATACTAAAGGTGACTCTCATCATCTCCCTCTAAGAAGTAGATAAATTTAAACACCAAATAAACAAGAAAATATATAAGAAGGTGTGCAGAATTTTTTTAAGTTAGATATAAGAAGACTCTATAGAAAACAAAATATTAAAAAAGGAATCTATCTTTTTTCTCAATAGCACATGCTACTTAAACAAAAATTAATCTTGTTCTAATAAGGGCACAAAAATATCACAAAGGAAGAAAGGTAACAATATTAAATTTATCCTTTACAGATTCTAATTTAATAAAAATTACAGGTCATAAGGGGCCCATGGAATGATAGACTAAAAATTAATATGAACTAAACAATCTATTCCTAAAGAATGAAGTTCAAGTCTGTGTCTCCAAACATTGGTGATATAGAACACCATTACCATTTTACACAGCTATGAATAGCTTTGATCACTTTTTGTGAAAACTATTCATCTCTTGATCATTTAACAATTGAGAAAAGACTCAGTTTTATAAATTTAAATCAGTTTTCTAAATATTTGACAAACTATCATCAGAGAAATTTCTTAATTTTTTCCACTTATCATTGCTAAATGTATTTTCCTCTATCCTAGCCACCATTTATTCTATTCTCTCTCTCCTATGACTCTGTCCCTCCTGAAAAGTATTTTGTTTTTAAATACCCCCTCCCGCAATCTAGGACTCTGACTGAGGTCTGAGTATGGACAAAGCAGCAAAAGACATGCTTCTAGCAAAGAGGCTCCTGTAATTTTCTTCTGACCATTTGTTCAACCCCTTTAATATCTGTGGTCTGAGAAATCTAGTAGCATCTACTGCTGCAGCTAATTTAGTGATTCCTAATTTAGTGATTCCCAAGACATGTTCTTGGTTTGATGGGATTGAGTCTGCACTGTTACAACTTGTATTAGACTGTTCCACTATCACCCTGGCAAAATATATCTTTCCTTTTTGCCTGTAAAATTATTTCACTCTATCCTTTTGTGAGTTCTTCCACTTCAGGAATTGTTTTATCGTATTATTTAAGTGTGTCTGGAAAAATTTTAGGGAGTTCATGCCTTTTCTCTAATATCTTGGCTCAGCCTCAAAAAAATCATTATTTGTTCTGTTCATTTCACTCAGCATTATTTCATGTAAATCTTTCCAGGATTTTCTCAAATCAACCAATTCATCATTTTCTTATAGAAAAATAATATTCCATTACTTTCATTTACCATAACTTACTCAGTCATTCCCCAATTCAGGTATATGCAGTCATTTTCCAATTATTTGCCATTACAAAAAGAACTGCTACAAATATTTTTGAACATATGGTTCTTTTTCCTTCTTTTATGATTTCTTTGGAATAAAGACTCAGTACTGGCACTGCTATATTAAGTGGCAGGCACAATTTCAGAGCTCTTTGAGCCTTCCAAATTGCTCTCCAGAATGATTGAATCAGTTCACAAGTCTACCAACGATGCGTTAGTTTCCAAATTTTCCCATATCTCCTTCAAAATTTATCATCATCTTTTCTGTCATCTTAACCAATCTGATAGGTATGACATGGTACCTCATAGTTGTTTTAATTTGCATTTCTCTAATAAATAGTTATTTAGAGCATTTTTTTATATTACTATATATGACTTTAATTTCTTCATCTGAAAATTGTTCATCTCTAAGGTCTATTCTCAAGGAATATGGGAGTGGCCAGAAAAATAACCTTTTACCTTTACTCTGTATGTGTCTCTGTAAATAGCATATTGTATTATTCTGTTTTTTAATTAACTCTTTATTCACTTTTTGTAGGAGAGTTCATCCCATTTACATTCACAATTATGATTGCCAGCTCTGTATTTTTCTTTATCCTATTTTCTCCCCTGTATATACTTTTGTTCTCTCTTTCCACCCAGTCCTTGGTAATATTTTTAACCCACTCAACCGATTACTTTACCTTCTATCACAACTCCCAAATTTTTCTTATCATATTTTCCTAATGTTTTTGTCTTCCCTCTCCTGATCATCCCTTTTATTTCCTCTTTCTCTTCTTACTTCTTTATAAGGTTAAATAAATTTCTATTCTCAATTGAATGATTAAGTTATTGCCTCTTAGAGCAAAAACTGATGAGATCAAACCTCAGACAATGCTCATCCCCCTCCCTTCTTTCCCTCAATTATAACAGGTCTTTTGCCCTACATTTTGTCTCACTATACCTCCCCTTTCCTCTTTTTCCAGTACAGATTTTTCCCTACATCTTCATGTTTTTTTTTTTTTAATATTATGTCAGAGTCCATTCACAAGCATACTCTCCATGTCATACCCCACTCTTTCTATCTCAGTGATAGATATTGTTCTCAAGAGTTACAGATAAAAGGCAACTAGGTAGTGCAGTAGATAGAGCATCAGCCCTGAAGTCAGGAGAACCTGAAATGAAATATCAAATCTGTCTTAGATATTTAGCACTTTATAGCAGTATAATCTTGGGCAAGTCATTTAACCCCAATTGCCTCAAGGGAAAAAAAGTTACAGATATAGTTTTCCCATTTAGCAGATGTAAACAATTTGATCTTCCAATTATATATATTTCTCCCAGTTTATCTTTCTATTCTTCTTTGAATTCTATGTTTGTAGATTAAATTTTCTGTTTAACTCATTTTTTTCAATAAAAATGATTGAAAAATCTGTTGCTTCATTGAAGATCCTTACCTTTCCTCAAGGATGCTGCTAAGCCTCCCTGGGTAGTTAATTCTTGGTTGTAATGCAAGGTCCTTTGCCTACCAGGATATGGTATTCCAGGCCCTCTGATCCTTTATTACAGAAGCTGCCTGATCCTGGGTAATCCTGATTGTTAATCCCTGATATTTGAATTGTTTTTCTCTGGCATTTGCAGTATTTTTTTTTCTTCCCATTGTGGTTCTGAAGTTTCAAAATAATGTTCCTTGGGGGTTTCAGTGATCTCAAGTTTTTCATTGGCACCTGTAAAGTTCTCTGTTTGGTTTTCTTGGAGTCTCTGGGAGCAGCCTTAGTTTCAGTTCAGTAATCAGTAATCAGTAATGCTAGTAGCCAGAGATTAAATCTTTTATTACCTCCTTACCTGAGGCTGACAGCTTTCTGGAGAGCCTTTCAGACCGGCCTTGGTTTCACTGGAGAAATGCAGGAGGAGAGTCTGCCACCAGGAGCCTGACCAAAGGTGGAAATGAATAGTCCAAGGGCTTGTGCTTCAGCCTCCAGTCCCCTTGTCTTCTCTAGTTCTCTTTCAATCCCTCTGAGAGCTTAAGCTCCTGCCTCCAGTTTTCTTGTCTCTGCCTCTGAAGCAACCTAGCTGAATCAACCTAATGATCAAACAATCATTATATCACTAGGAAACCATCATTTGTTGTAAGATTAAATCAATCATATTGAATTAGAAAACTATTAAGCATTATGCTAAACTAGATAACCATTGTCTCATCAATTCCACTTAGTTAGTACCTTGTATGAATCCTTGTTTCAAGTTCTGGCCCATAACAGACACCAAATCAAATATTTTGAATATGGTATTATTCTAGTAACAATAAATGTCTAAATCATTGCAGATGACAATTTTAGAATTGCAATTACGTATGACAGAAGAGCAATATAAAAATGCAAAATTAGTGATGGAGGCTGGAACATATTACTTCCAATTATTTGTTTTGTAAAAGTCAGTATAAAATCATTAACAAAATACATGATTGGAATGAGTGGTCGGCAACTTAAATGGATAGAGTGAAAAAATGTCAGGTACACAGCTCAAGTGTTGCACTTGAATCTATAAACTATAAAATGAACCAACATAATTTTTTAAAGTTATAATATATGCCTTCCATGTGTGGAAGCAAATGCACAAAAATACTTCAGACTGAGAAGGAATGGATAAATTGTCCTTGTAAACACAGTGAAAATTCATTATATATAGCTACTGTATTATCCTTTCACTTGGTAAATGTATCAAACAACTAGGAGAATAATTTAAAATTGTATTTGATTTAATCTTTACAATAACACTGGGGACTCAGTGCTATTTTAATTTCATTTTTATAGAGAAGGAAACTGAGACAAAGATGAGTTAAGTGACTTGTCAGAGTTTATACTTCTAGAAAGTGAATGATATTAGAATTGAACTCAGATTTTTCTTTATTTCCACACATACATACACACATATATAAACATATGTGCTGTATATCTGTATGTATATGTAAATATTTGTATATATAACATATATATATATAATAATTATATGTAAATATATACACACGACTATGTATATTTATGGACCTAATCAGTCTTCTGAGTTTCAGCAGCATATGACCAAAAAGTATTTGAAATTTAGAATTGGATTGTGTTAAAGACCTCTTAAATTCAATGTGTTCAAAACAGAACTTGTTATTTTTAGACCAAAAGTTCCTCTTTTGAATTTTAATATAAGTATCAAAGATGTCTTCATCCTTCCAGTTATTCAACTTGGCTAATTTAATATCCTCCTTGACTCCTTACACTTTAAGCTACTATATCAAATCTTTTTTTGTTTGTTTGTTTTATTTTGTTTCCTCTCCAAAATATCTTTTATAACCATCTTCTTCTTTCTACTCCCATAAGCGTCAAGACCTTATCACTTCTCCTTTAGTTCTCTCTTTTTTAAAATGACTAATTGATTTTATGAAGATTATGGTTATGATTATAACTAGTATTTATACAGTGTCTTATGGTGTACAAAATGTTTTATATATATTAAGTCATTTGATACAACATCATTTATTATCCCTATTTGACAGATGAGGAAATCAAGGTTGAATCATTTGTTCAGCATCAAACAACTAGCAAATATCTGCAATTTGATTTGAATTCAGCCTTTTCTTACTCCATGTTCAGTGTTCTATCCTCTATATCACATGGCTAGTTAAAATATTTTTAGATTATATAAATGGAAAATATTTTGCTAATTAAATGAATGGCAGAATTAGGTTGCATTGAGATTGCAGTAGATGGAATTTACAGATTAAGTCTAATTTGCTTAAAATGTAATGGGATGAATTTATAATTCTGATTTCAGCCAATGTTTGAAGGTTTTTTGATAGTAAGAGATTTTCATTTTTCAAAATACATGCCAAGGGAGTTTTTCAATATTTATCCTTGAAAAAATGTTGTATTCCAATTTTTTCTCCTTCCGTCCTCTCCACCACATTTCGCTAGACAGCAAGTAATCCAATATAGATTAAACATGTGCAATTATTTTAAACATATTTCCACATTTATCATGATGCATAAGAAAAATCAGATCAAAAGGAGAAAACAGAGAAAGACAAAAACAAGAAAGCAAACAATAGCAACAAAAATGAAAATATTATATTGTGATAACACTTTCAGTTCCCATAGTCTTCTCTTTGGATGCAGATGGCTTTCTTCATCACAAGTCTATTAGAACTGGCTTGAATCATCTCACTGTTAAAAAAAGATCCAATTCCATGATAGTGGATCCATTACATCCACTCAGTTTTCAGTTTCTTGTCACTACAAAAAGAGTTGATGTAAGCATTCATGCACATGTGGGGTCTTTTTCCTTTTCTATGATTTGTTTGGGATACATACTCAGTAGAGATCCTGCTGGGTCAAAGAGTATGCACAGTTTTATAGTCCTTTTGGGCATAGTTCTATAGTGCTCTCTAGAATGATTAGATCAAATCACAACTTCACCAACAATGTATTAGTGTCCCAGTTTTCCCACATCCCCTCAAAGATTTATCATTATCTTTTCCCTTCATCTTAATCAAGCTGAGAAGTGTGAAATGTTATCTCAGAATTGTCTTCAGTTTCATTTCTCTAGTGAATAGTGATTTGGAGCATTTTTTCATATGACTAGAAATGGCTTTGATTTTGCCATCTGAAGATTGTCTGTATCCTTTCAATATTTGTCAATAGAAGAATGGCTTGTATACTTTTAATTTTGAGTCAATTCTTTATATATTTTTAAAATGAGGCTTTGATCAGAACCCTTATATGTAAAATTTCCCCTCACTTTCTGCTTCTCCTGCAACCTTTAATGCATTGGCTTTGTTTATACAAAATCTTTTTAATATAATATAATCAAAATTATACATTTTGCATTTTGTAATATTCTTTAGTTCTTCTCTGGTCATAGATTCCTAGATTCCTTTCTTCTCCACAGATCTGAGAGATAGACTATCCCTTGCTCTCTAATTTCCTTATGGTATCAATCTTTAGATCTAAATCATATGTATTTTCAACCTCAACTTGGTATAGGGTGCTAGGTGCTGATCATTACCTAGTTTCTGCCAATGTTTAAAGTTATAAAGGTGATTTCTGCATTTTGGTGTAAAAGATTGAGTTCAATTCCCTTTGTTATCCTTGACAATTCTACAATTCTGTGAGTTTTAACCAACTATCTACTACATATGTGATCCTTGGCAAGTCACACAGACTATATCTTTTCTTGCCTCTATAGTGAGTTTAAGCTGAAACATCTTTCTTGCCTACTCCATCTCAAAGTGCTGTATTCTAAGACTAAGTAGTTTATAAGATCTTAATTTTCTTTTCATTTTCCTATTTACACTTTTGAGTTCTCTTCCCTCCAGGTAACAAATAAGTAAAAGACTATATGGATGTCTTAAATGCAATAGCAATACTAATAGTAATAACAATATAATAAATGGTGATGATGATAGCATTTGTATAGTGCTGCACATTTCATAATCTGTTTTATATATTTTATCTAATTTGATTGAAATTACTATTTCTGAAGCTTAGAGACTCTTCAAAGGGAATAAAAGGTGGAAGTTAAAAGATCAAAGTGCTTTTGGAGATGCTAAGTCAAAAGTCCTTTCTAACTAATGGAAAATACAATAAATAGTTTATTTTCACTTGCCTTTGAACTTTATAACCTTAAACAGGCTAGAAGAATTTGTTATGGTTTCTTCAACTAGAAGTTTTCACTTTTATAGTCCAAACAGAATAGAAATTTTCATCACTAAGGAATAAAAATCCTTTCTGACTCATCCAGTCCCTATATTGTCCAATGAACATAAGAAAATGTCCGTTCAAAACACCATTCCTCATTTCCAACAAGCTGTAGCATTTCATCTTTCCTATGTAACTAAGGCAAAAGCTCGTATAGGTTATAGTCATCAATCAAGCAGCCTGTTAAAAAGTTGCTCCTATTTTAACTACACTAGAAATTCTCATTTAGAGGACTCAGTTCAGTGAGCCAGATCAATCCATAATAATACAGCCATCATGACCTTTATCTCTATTTTCCTCCTTTGAAAATGTAATATAAACATAAATAATAAAAAAACAAAACATTCCATATAAACCTGTCTTTACAATAGACTTTTGTCAGTACATTTTAAATAATAGGGGCTTGCATCCTTTTCAGTAAATTGTATATGCTTTTCAGTAATACATGACAGGCTGTGATACATAGAGTGTATTGTGTGTGTGTGTGTGTGTGTGTGTGTGTGTGTGTGTGTGTGTGTATGTGTGCTGCCATATGTCCTTGTATATGGGAGTGAATGGCAGGCATGTAATTTGTTGCTCTGGAATTATGACTTTGAGGAATGAAACATATCCACAAAGTAAAAAGTTTTGGAAACAACCTGTGTTCAAGATCAAGTTCCATCTTGGATGTTTATTTCCTATGTCTTTTTTTTAAGCTTTTTATTTTCAAAACATATGCACAGATAATTTTTCAACACTGGCCCTTACAAAGCCTTATGTTTCAGATTTTCCCCTCCTTTTCCCCATCCCATTCCCTAGATGGCAAGCAATCCAATATATGCTTATATGTGTTAAAAATATATGTTAAATCCAATATGTGTAAACATATTTATATAATTCTCTTGTTGTACAAGAAAAATCAAATAAAAATGGAAAGTAAATGAGTAAGAAAATAAAATGTAAGTGAACAGCAACAAAAAGAGTGAGAATGTTATGTTGTGATCCACATTCATTTCCCACAGTCCTCTCTCAGAATGTAGATGGCTCTCTTCATCACAGGATCACTGGAAATGGTATCAATCATCTCATTGTTGGAAAGAGTCACTTTCATCAGAATTGATCATCATATAATGTTTATGCTGTCATGTACAATGATCTCCTGGCCCTGCTCATTTCATTTAGCATCAGTTCATGTAAGTCTCTACAGGCCTCTCTAAAATCATCCTCCTGAGCGTTTCATATAAAACAATATTCCATAACATTCATATACCATAACTTGTTCAGCCATTCTCCAACTGATGAGCATCCACTCAGTTTCCAGTTTCTTGCCACCATGAAAGGGACTGCCACAAACACTTTTTGCACATGTGGATCCCTTTCCTTCTTTTAAGATCTTTTTGGGATATATTGCCTGTGTCTTCTTAAGCAAAATGAAGGAGACAAATTAGGAAGTTTTTGAGTTCCCTCATTTCTCCAATTCAATAACCTTCTAAATGAAAAATAATTTCTAAGTTATTGTAGAGGTACAATTATACTGAAAAAATGGATTTAATACATTAAGGCTTGATATATTAAGAGCGTGATATATTAAGGGAATGATATATGAAGATAAGTATATGTTGGCTGGAATGACCATGTGAAATCTTTAAACCCATCTTGAATTAATTAGATTTTTAACAAATAATTTATTAATTGCTTACTATTTCTTAGATACTATTTTAGAAGATGAGATCCTAGAGGATAAGTGTGTGTGTGTGTGTGTGTGTGTTTCTTTTCTTCTTCTATCCCCAATTCTTAGGACATTCATAGAAATTTATGGTAAATATTTCAGGATGAGATGATGATAACAAAGATGACAATGATGAGGATGCACATATAAGCATGATTCTGCCCACCAATAGATTAAATTCAAAGAAGAGAAGAAAGCACACAAAAAAGAAACAAAAGTTGCAAAAGGGTAGAGGAAGCAAAGAATGCACCATGGTTTGAAGGTGATAGGGAAGTAGCTTGGTGGATTTGAAACTGGATAAGAAAAGATAAAAGATCATCAATCAGAGTCCCAGGCTCTAGAACACTGATTTATTTTGGAAGACAACTTCCAAATTGAAGTTGGACTGCTGATAGTATAACTTAGTGATTTTCAAAAAAGTGCCAAAAAGTCAAATGAATAACTGTCTAGCACTTTGAGGAGGAGTCCTGCCTGGGGTCAGAAACTTATAAAGCATTACTGACTTGAGGAGAAAGACAATAGAAGAGTGGAATTGACAGAAGAATGTAAGGTAACATAATTTCAATCAACTTTACCTATTTTATTTTCTTTTTATTAAAACAAGCCCTATGCTCAGGGAAAAAGAAAAAAGAAAAGCTAAATGTGCAATGCAAAGAGTTCTCTATATTTGGAATCATAATCTAGTGCCCTGTGTGACTTTAGAAAAGTCATTTAATCTTGTAGGGCTTCAGTCTATTCTCCTGTAAAACAAGGAGGCTGGACTTGATAACTATGAAGATCTTTTCATTTCTTTCCTACCTTGATTTCATTGTGTTCTATATAATATCATCATCCTTAAAGATCATAGCAATCAAGAAACTCATACCACGTGGTACACCCTGTTGCATGGATAGATAGAGGAGAGTAAATAGAAGAAACCTTCTCCCAGATTTTCTTTATAAGTAGTGTTCCCAGGGTAGCCTTCTGATCTAGTCCTACCTAAATTTCATTGGTCTCTCATCATCCAGCAAAATCATATCAACTGCAAACTTAAATCTCCAAGTATTCTCTATTTTCTTTTATAAGATTTTTCTTCTTTGACATTAGATCTCTTTGAGAGTATATTTGTCTTTTACCTTTATATTTTTAGCCTTTTTCAATATGTGACACATAGTGGGTATTTAGTAAATATTTTTAATTTATGGATTGACTCTTCCAACTTTAAAACTATGATGATGTGGCCTCATTATCATATATTCGGGGCAGGAAGAGAGGCAGGGAAGGACTGCTGGCTGGCTTCTCACAGCTGCTCACATTGCTATCACAATCTCCCTTCACCTCTGCTGGCTGGGTCCTGTTGCAGCTGCTCACGTTGCTAATCCCCCTTCACCTCAAAAAGAATAAATATTGAAGATTTTCCCTTAACCTGAATTCCTGACTCCAGCTGATTTTAAAATATGTGGTCATCACACATTCATACAAAATTGTTTATCAAGAATCTACTATGAGCCAATCACTATTTATGGGAAACAAGAAATAGAAAAATATGATTGAGTTTCACTTGACCAATCCCCAGTCAAATGATAAATCACTGAAGATATGATAAGTTTTAAATCTTTCACTTTTTTCCTCTTGTTTTCACTAACCATCATCTTAATAAACAAACATATTTTTGAGGAATTTAATTTAAATGAACTACCTATTCATTTTTATTTATGTATTTGTTTATTCATTTAGTAATTTGTTTATTCCTTTGACTACTCATTTATTTATTATTTATTCATCTATTTAATATTCATGTATTCATTAATTTGTTTAATCAAGCTACTTTATTTCTTTTCATATCTTTAGGTCTTATTTTCCATGATTTTTCAAATATAACTAATAATGGTTTAGCTAACACCCAAGGATGTCATGAATCTGGACCAAGAAACTTCAATTCAGTAAAAGTAACTGATTAATCTTTACTATAGTCATACATGTTTGAAATACTGGTTTCTAGTGAGCCATTTTTTTAAACTGATATTTCTGCTTTAAAAGTTAGTCTCTTAGCAGTGAAAAGAGAAGGAAACTAAGAATTAAAAATCTCTTCATTCTCCTTGTTAACATAATTCCATCCATCTGTATCAGTGATCTTATCTTGTCTTTAATCTTTTACTTTCTCCCAATATATGCAAGATCAAAACAAAATAATCATTGGTTGCCTTTAATTTTTTTTTACCAAATGCAGCTCATTCTAAACTTTCACTCAATTGTCATGAGTTTTATAGTTCATGCAGCTTATTCATCCTTGGTTATCTATCCTTATTTCTATCTTATGTGTATATATATTTTAATATCCAAATAAATTGGTGAGTTCCCTGTGCATCCACATAAAGATCTGGCCTTTATGTATTTTTTTTTTTATTGTGTGTTTTTAATGTTGTTGTTTTTCATCTTCCCAGAAAGTTACCTTGTGACCTAAAGCAAAATATTTAACCTCTCTGGGTTTTAATTTCCTCATCTTTAAAGCTAGGAAGCTGGACTCAATGGTTTTTAATTTCTTTGAAACTTTAAATTGTTAGTCTTATAATCTGTTGTAGCTATAAATTATATATTCATCATTACATTTTTTCTGTATAAAGATTGTTTATATAGAAGTGTTTATATGCTATCTCCCACATTAGAATGTTATATGGTAGAAAAAAGGGACTATTTTTCTTCTCTTTATATTTTCAACAAAGTTCCTAGAATATAGTATGAAAGGCTGAAACTCTGAGCAGATATACTTGGACAACTGAGCACTTAAGGCTAATTATCTATTGGACAATACTTTATTAGCATATGCTTGGAAAATGGCCCACCCTACTATTTGGTACTAGCTCAATCTGTTGGTGTATACAAAGAAATGTAAGAAGGATTGGAGGGTGGAGTAAGAAAAACCAGAGTTACATTTGAGTGGGAGACAAAGAGGAGAGGTCATGGAGATTCCTGTGTCCATTCCCCTCACTTTGACACCTAAAGACCAAGAATAAAGACCAAAGACTTTTGCTTATCCTGACTCCGGCTGATTCTAAGGTATAGAGGATACTAACTCAGTCTTCACAATATAGAACATAGACTATAAAATGCGCTTAATAAAAATTTCATTAACTGGGTAACTCCTGTGGACATTATCCATGGCATTGGCTCACACCTTTCCTGACCATATACTGTCCCAAGCAGTAGAGATAAAAAGCCCTAAAGATAAAAAGAAAGGGGTGGGGAAAGAGAATCAGTGCCCTCCAGGAAATCTAATTCTAATGAAGAAGAAACCATGTCAATTATTACATAACTATGTACAATATAGTTTTATACATATGTGTGTGTGTGTATAAATTATTTTCAGTGCAAATGACAACTAGGTTTTCATGATAACAGTTGAATTTAAGCTAAGTGTAAAGGAAAGAAAGAGAAGCCAGAAAGGCATGTTATAGAGGGGAAGCATTCCAGAAATGGGAGAAAGCCAGTTTATCATCACAGAATCAGGAAATGGAGTATTGTATTAAAGGAATGCCAAGAAGGCTATTACTGAACTGGAGTTCAGTAAAGAATAACAAGAGTGGAAACTTTGGAAAGGACAAAACTACGAGAGGTTTTAAATATCAAACACAGGGTTTCATAGTGGATCCTGGAAGTAACAGGTATCCACTACAGTTTATTGAATTATACCAGGAAGGTTATTTGCTCGAACAGGGTCAATGGGAAAATAACTTTGGCAACTGAGATTGGAACACTTTGAATTGGGGTGAGAAGTAAGGCTAAAGAACTAAGCAGATTATTAATGTTTTGAATGTGAATTGATAAAGTTCAGTATTAGAGTGGTACCATTCAATAGTGGAAGAAAGGGCATAGATATGAGAAATACTGTGAAAATAAAAACAAGAAGACATTGCAGCAGAATGTATATATGGGATCAATATAAATGAATAATTAAGGATTATTCCCACCTTGAAGAGACTGCATGAATGGGAGGATGATTAGTGCCCTCAAAAGTGATAGTGAAATATAAAATAAATAAGAATTTAGGATAACAAAAATGAGTTCATTTTAAATGCATATAGTAGTAATGTTTCATTACAATTTAATAATTATAAACTCTTCTGTTTGACATTTAAAGCCCTTCACAACATGGATGTCTCTGGAACTGAATAGTCCAGTTATACTAGTCTTCTTTCTACTCTTAACACACAACTTCCCATCTCTTATATTAATGTCTTTATCCTTATTGTTCCTTGGAATATTATTCCTTCAAAACTCTGTTTCTTAGACTTGGTTTGCTTTAAGAATTACCTCAAGTATAGCCTTTTGTGAGAAAACTTTCCTGTTTCCCTCTTCCCATAACTGTTAGTGTTTTTACCTCCAAGACTACTTTGCATCACTTCATATATATACAAGATTGTGTGATCTAATATATAGTATCCTGAACTTGGAAATAGGAAAACGAGTTTTGATCTTACTGATAGTATTTGACATCTATGTTTCAATTGGCAAGTCATTTCACTGAGTCCTTGTAGAGGACTGGAACTCTGAAAAGGTATACTTAAGACTCAGTATGATTGATGATATAATGATTCTCTAGCTAAGTACATACTTAGTGTGATACTTATTGTGATGTAATAATGAGTAATGTTCTACAGCTGGCACATGCTCAGTATGGTGTAGTAACATAATGGTCCTGAAATATTTGAGGGATGAGGGAGGGACACAGAAGCCACAGCTTCTCTCTGCCACAGCTCTCAATCACAGCTCTCAGCCACAGACACAAGAAAAGATGCCAGATTACAGACTCCATCTTTGATCAGCCACGTGGCACTTCTGCCTCCTTCACTCCTCCACTAAGACTAAGGACTCATGCTCATCCTGAGGTACTCAAGAAAGGACATTACAAGTCCTAACATTGGTTTCCATATTTATAAAATTGTGATAGCAATAGCACTAGTTCGTGATAGATAGATAGATAGCTATACATATATATCTATGTAGATGGATAGAGAGATATGGATATAGATATGCATATGGTATTTTGAGGGATGTGTATGTATGTGTTTCTAATAGAATTTTGGAATATGCCTAAACCACCTAAAATTAGATTGTTATTAAAATAATGTAATTAAATTTGTTCTTTCATTTTATGTTTTTGAAAACTTTAAAATAATATTTAATTTTTACTATTATTTCCTTTCTAATCTAATAAATCTCTCTCTATCTATCTATATAGATAGATAGATAGATAGATAGATAGATAGATAGTCTTAATAATTGAAATGTAAGCTCTTGAAGGAAAGTACTGCTTTCTTTTTGCCTTGATGTTCCAAGAACTTAAAATTGAACCGGATAAATTGTACATGATTTATAAACAATGGTTGTTTGTTTGATTTGTTGGTTGGTTTTAAATCAAGGAGTTCATATGCTTCCTATCCAATGATTTCATGTGAAAAACTCTGATCCATGTAATCTATTGTCAAGTAAGGTGACATTATAAATGAAATCAATGCTAAAGTAAGTAGCAGAAATCACTGTGTATTGTCTATTGCTCTACTGTTTTATCTTCATGGTCAATCTATTCTTGAGAGCTAAGCATGTATATATGTATACATATATTAGATATTTATATAGAGAGAGAGTATGTATACATATATGTGTTGTGCATATACATACATTATATCCTATATATACACCTATGTATACATACATAGGTGTATATATCTATAAAAGATATGAAGATATATTTCTGTTGCATAAATCTTACTCCCATTAGCCTCTCAACTTAAGTTTAATATCAATAATATCTATCATCAACTCTTTCAGTTCATTTCCATAGGCAGATAACTCACTGTATTGTACAGACAAGATCAAAATTGATGTGGACAGATTGATGCATTGAACTAAATTGAGGAAGATGAAATTTCATATGGATAAATGTAACGTCTTATACTTTGATTCAAACAATCAATTTGTACATAGATACAAGGCAGCTTTCTTTCTGTCAACAACCCCCACAAAATAAGACAAAAGAAAGGAAGGAAGGAAGGAAGGAAGGAAGGAAGGAAGGAAGGAAGGAAGGAAGGATGTAAGGAAAGAAGGAAGGAAAGTAGGGAGGGAGGAAGGGAGAAAGGGAAGAAGGGAAGGAGAAAGGGAGGGAGGAAGAAAAGGAGAGAGGATAGCAGAAGGGAACAGAAAAAGAAAATCTAGAGCATTCATTAAATAGGATTCAATAGTGTGATATGGCAACAAAGAAAAATAAAGTGATTTTGGGCTACAATAAGACATACCTCCTAAGCATAGTGCTTTTCTAGCTTGTCTTCACAACAGAAATATGGTGTTCAGTTTTGGGGAATCCTAGTTTTAGGAACAACAATGGTATGCTGCATAATATTAAGAAAAAATAACAGAATAGGGACATCTTAAAGGTCTTGGCTTATGAAAACTGATTGAAGGCACTAGATGTTTTCTTGAATAAGACAAATGATAGCAAAATGATTGTTGTCTTTGAGTGTTTGATACAGTTTTGAAAGACAGTTTATATTTATTCTGATTTGCCCCCAAAGAAAATATTAATAAATTTTAAATCTTGTGAAGAACTAATATAAAATGTAACATAATGAGAAAAAGTCCAATTGATTAATGAATTAGTATGGTAATAGTGTCTTGGAACCTAGTAAGTTTCCCTTTACTGAGAAGTGCTCAAACAAATCAAACAAGAAAAATTAAATGCCTCTTAAATAACAGTGCTAGTGGCTAGAAATAAAAAGGTTCAAAAAATAATAATTCTGTCCCTCATGATGATTAATTCTATTCATAGAAAAACCATACATATATGTGCGTGTGCATATATAAGACATATATTTATATGTCTATATAGACACATACAAATGTATTATGTGTATGAATGTATGCATTATATGTTTTCTATACACATACACACATAAAGTTAAGTAGATGTGGGTATAAATAGGGATATAAATATAAATACATATATATGTGTATATATACACTATACACACACACACACACACACACATATATGGATAAGGAGAGAGAAGGAGCAAGAGAAAGAGAGAATGAAAGAGAGAAAAAAATGTAGTTATAGATAAAGTTAAATACAGAAAATATATAAATATGGTGTCTTCTAGGGTGTTTGTGTATGTATGTATATCAGTGTGTGTGTGTGTGTGTGTGTGTGTGTTTGTGATCAAGGCTGGGTGCATACTTAGATTACTTAAAATTATATTGTTTCTAAAGTGAAAGGTATTTCAGATCTATTATGTTTATGGACATTTTAGATTTGCTTTCCATGCATCTGGGAATTTCAGAATAACCTTTTTCTCCTAACTGATTAGCAGAAACTGTCAACATATTGAAATTTAACTGTCTAAAAAAACTAAATAATTTACTAATCATTATCTTCTTTCTTCCATTCACATCTAGATGGGAAAGACCTATTTGCCTAAACCAAAAAAAAAAAAAAAAAAGGAACAAAAGATATAGAACTCCTCTTCAAGTCATGTGTCCCCTAGAAATGGGATGGATATTATGATTTTGTTTCACTTGAACTTTTCAGTTCTAGATGTAGTTAGTTAAACTGACTCTCCATATTAGGAGCTCAAGTTCTGGAGATCTTAGATTCTAGGATATCTAGCTAGATGTTACCAGACAGGGCAATCATGAAACTCCAAGGCCCCAAAAGCCCATGCGTTCCTTAATTTTGAATTTGACGAAATTAATGTTATATAAGAATTGAGCTAAATTACAAGTCTAATCTTTCTCCCCTGCCTAGAGATTGAGGAAGTAGTGATGGTTGTGATTCCACCACAATATATACTATTTCTTGCTATATTTTTGAAATAATATTCATCCATTAAAGTTAATGAAATGAGATGCTAATCACTTGGTCCTAAAATTTGGTGGGAAAATAAGTGCAAATCAGTAGTGGAGAAGAGAGATTCATTCTCTATCCTCAAGGTACAGAAAAACTCTCCTGGAAGGGTGATTGAAATGCCCCCTGGCTTTCAAAATGAGGCAAGAAAAAATATTTTTATATGTAATTATGTCAATTTATATTAACACCATCTGTATCTCTAAATACTAATATATGGAATCTACATAAAATATTGTTAAAATTTGTACCATATTAAGTTTCATATTATCACATTAAATATAGTATATAACTAAATAAATTATACACATACATACATACATACCATCCAACCATATACATGTTTAAGATGGCAAGTTTAAGTGTGATTTTCAGGAAAATTATTATAGTATCTATGGGATAGATGAGCTTTAAAAAAAGAAGAAAATGGAAGGGAAAATAGCTAAAATTTCAATAATCCAATCAAGTGATGACCATAGCTTGAACAAGGGTTGTACAGAGTTGAGGAATTGAGTAAGGGGAATATAAGATTTGAAAGATAAAGACATGACAATATCAAATATGTGATTGTATGTCAGTAGAAGGAAATAGAAGGGAAGACGGAAAGAGAAGTCAAATATGACACTGAAGTTGTAAAGGCTAGTGACTGAAAGCATGTCACTATCAAAAGAAATAGGGAGTATCTAACATACTCTGTACTATTCCTTTTGTAAGGTTCAAAGACATAACTATCTAATACTCATTAATTAATATAAGCATATGTATTCATTTTACTCAGATGTACAAAAGTATACCAGAGGTACAAAAATATACCCAGATGTTCCCTAGTTCTATACTGATTAAAGGATTTGAAGCATTTACCATAAAGAAAAAAAAACTTAAGAGAAGTCATTGCTAAAGACTGATTACCTAATATTCTGTTTCTAGTAATTTTGGGTCCTTCTCTTCTCTCCTTATATTACTTCACTTGGTGACCGCATCATCAACTCCCTTGGATTCGATTGCCATCTCTATGCTGATGAATTTCAAATCTACTTATTCATCTCTAATATATATATATATATATATATTCCAAAACTGAATTCCTTATTTTTTCACTAAAACCCGTCTCCTTTCTAAATTTCTCTGTTACTAGGTAGACTAATATTATCCAAGTACCCCAGACTCACAACCTATCTCTCACCTTTATCTTTCTCTGTTGATTTTATTTTTACATTATTTCTTGGATATATTCCATTTTCTCTTTTGATGTAAACACCATCTTGGTACAGGACCTTATCTCCTAAAACCTGGACTATTGCAATAACATTTGACTGATCTGCTTTCCACAAATTTCTCTCAATTAGTCTCCATCCTTTATGAAGCTGCCAAAGCTTTTTTTTTTTTTCCCTAACATTACAGGTTCAGTCTTGTTCTCTCTCTTCTTGATAAATTCCAATGTCTTATTATCACCTCTAGATCAAATGTAAAATTTCCTTTTTGCTATTCAAAACCCTTCATAAGCTTCCCCCTCCACTTTTCATATATCTTAGCTTCACATACTCCATCATCCCTCATTCAACATTTCTGGCTTTTATCTTTCCTGCTTGCTTCAAATTTCAAGAAAAATCCATCTTCTACAAAAAGGCTTTCTCTATTTTTCTGGAGTCTAGTGTTTCTGCACTTTTGATTACTTCCAATTTATCCTGTTTAGAGCCTGTTTGAATATAAATGTGTGTTGTCTCTTATTAGATGGTAAGTTTCTTGAGAACAAGGACTATATTTTGTTTTTCTTTGTATCCTCATCACCTAGCTCTCCACAAAATAAGTGCTTAATCAATGTTTATTGAATGATTGACTGGCAATAGGAGTAAATGTGTTGTAAATGCCTTTACTAGGCTTATTTTTTACACATCATTTCTGAAAAAGTTGGTAAGAAGTCATCGAAGACAATAAAAAAGTGAAAGTATGTGTGAATTTCCAGAGGGGTTATTAATTAAAATTTAAAAAGTCTTTCAGGTTACAATACAATTCAAAAATATAGAAAAATCAAAACTTTGAAAATAAGTTTTGGTGGTTGTAAATATTAACTAATGTTTCATAGTTTTCTTGTAAAGGAGAGTGACCAGTAGAAAGAGAGCTAACCTCAGTGCCAGGAAGAATCAGTAAAAAATTCTGTCACTGGTACTTACAAACTATAAAACCCAAGGCAAGTCATCTAACTTTTTTGTTTCCCAGGCAAATTTCTAAAGCTATGAATTGTAGAAAAGTCAGAAACCTGCCTTAGTATAAGTTTTGAATCAGTTCTAGAATGATGATAACAAAAATCTTCAGTTATTTAACAAAGGTTCATACCAGCTTAGAAATAATAGAAATTGCATTCTCTTTGATTGGATAGCTTTGCGTGAATGATGCATTCTTCCATTTGTTCTAATGGAGATAAAGGGAAAATTGATCTATGGAACTTGTCATATGTCTCAAATTTCCTTCCACTCATAAAATTTATAAAAGTAAATTGTAGAGGACTGGAACAATTGCAGTGGGCTGGTATTCTAAAAAGATGTACTTGAATCTAAGACAGCAGAATATTTAAGGCTAAGTACCTACTCAGTGTGAGATAATGGTTCCAAAAACATATACTTAGGTGATATGGTGATATGATGGCTCTCCTCAGGATTGATGCCTGCTGAATATGTTGTGGTGAGGTAAAGGATTGTATGGCTGAGGGAAGAGAGTCTCTCTGCCTCAGCATGCTCAGCAGGGAAGACTTCAGACTCCAGACTCCAGAGTCCAGGTTCCATCTTTGACAAGTCATGTGGCAGCTTGCCTTCCTCCTTTACTTGTCCACCCAAAAACCAAGGGCTTTGACTGATCCTGATTCTGATTGATCCTGAGAACCTCCAGAGAGCTAGCCTGGACATTATATATTGGCGCCCAATGTGGGGCAGTGTTTTTAAGGTTATTAGGCCTTGTAATAGGGAAGGTCCAGAAGCTTTGTCTAAATGGGAAGGCAGGAAGCATTATGAGTCTGGGTCTAAGTTTACCAATGACTAAGCCTGAGAGTACAGTTGTGCATGCAGCTCAAGTAAATAAGTTAAAGATCTGAGCTTGCATGCAGCTGTCTTCAGGTGCTCTGTTGGACATTAGAACCACTGCTCAGAGAGATGGTAGCCAGAGAGCTCTGAAGACCTCTGATTGGTAAGATTGGTAATGAACCACTGTATGAGACAGGGACCAGAGATTTCTGAAGGCCTGACAACTAGACAAGACTGATAACTGTAACTGCTGGGTGATAGATTACAGTAAATATTCCCATAAATTCAAAACAGAACAAATAGAGGAACACAGTCCATGAAAAGAAATGATAAAAAATGCAGGGTTGTCCAAGGTAAGATAGAGGAATGATAGGTTATATATGTTTCTGATTCTTCTTTGGACAGAACTGGCAGATTTTGACCCAGAAATATGAAGGGAAAAGCAGTGGCATTAAATGATGGCAAAAACTAGAGTTCTTAGACATTTGAAAGTGGAACTAAAGAAAAATGAGTTGAACTCAAGACCTTTCTCTAGATTATAACTGAAATAATACAGGGCAAAAATTGTTAGCTCCCAGTAAGAAACTCTGAAAAGGTGGCTGAGTGTAGAAATACAAAATGTCTTCTACAAATCCTGGATTTTGGGAGTGCCTGCAGTCTAGTTTTAAGTGGTCTGGATCTTGGAGAGGATCAACATGCATAATAGAGGCCATAACTTTAATATATATGTATAAATAATGTTCTTTTCCACCCAGCTTTGTACTTGCCTTTTAATCTTGTTTCTCTTGGTTTTGTTTATGTAATTTTTTTTTTTTTACTTTAATGGAATTAAAGTTGTCCATTTTGCCTTTCATAATGTTCTTCTTTGGTCATAAATTCCTCCCTTCTCCAAATTGGGAACTGAGAGGCAAGTTATTCCTTGTCCTCCTAATTTGTTAATGATGTCATTTTTTTATGCCCAAATCATGTATCCATTTTGACTTTATTTTGGTATGGGATGTGACATGTAGGTTTATGTCAAGTTTCTAACATATAATTTTCTAGATTTCCCAATAATTTTTGTTAAATAGTGAATTCTTATTTTAAAAGCTGGAGTTTGAGAGTTTATAAAATACTAGATTACCATAGTCCTTCACTATTGTGATTTGTCTCATTTTCCCCAACAATTCAACTCTTTATTTCTTAGCCAGTAACAAATGGTTTTGATGACTGCTGCTTTATAATATAGTTTTAAGTTTGACTCTACTAAACCACCATCCTCTGTAATTTTTTTCCCCATTCATTACTTTAATATTCTTGATTTTGTTTTTCCAGATAAATTTTGTGATTATTTTTTCTAGTGCTATAAAATAATTTTTTGGCAGGTTGATTGTTATGACACTGAACAAATAAACTAATTTAGGCAGAATTGTCATTTTTATTATTTTAGCTCTGCCTATCCATGAGCAACTGATTTTGTCCAGTTGTTCATATCTGACTTTATTTGTGTGTGAAGTGTTTTGTGATGGTATTCATATAATTCTTGAGTTTGTCTTGGCAGGTAAATCCTCAACTATTTTATTTTGTCTACAGTAACTTTAAATGAAATTTCTCTCTCTCTCTTGCTGATGGGCTTTGTCAGTAATATATAAAAATGCTAAAGATTTCTGTGAGTTTTGTATTCTGCAACTTTGCTAAAGCTGTGAATTGTTTCCAGTAGGTTTTTGGATGATTTTCTAGAATTCTTGAAGTATATCATCATATCATATGCAAAGAGTGGTAGTTTTATTTCCTCATTGCCTATTCTAATTCCTTTAATTTCTTGTTCTTTTCTTAATTGCTAAAGCCAATATTTCTAGTACAATGTTTAATAAAAGTGGTGATAATGGGCATCTTTATTGCACTCCTGATCTTAGTGGAAATGCATCTAGCTTCTCTCTATTACAAATAATGCAAGTTGTAGGTTTTAGATAGATACTGCTTATTATTTTAAGGAAAGCTCCCTTTATCCCTATCTCTTTAGTGTTTTTAGTACGAATGGATGCTGTATTTTGTCAAAAGATTTTTCTGCAACTATTGACATTATCATATAATTTCTGTTGGCTTTTTATTGATATGGTAAATTATGGTAATAGTTTTTCTAATATTGAAACAGCCCTGAATTCCTGGCATAAATGCCACTTGATCACGATGTTTTATCCTGCTAATAAGTAACTGTAATCTCTTAGCTAATATTTTATTTAACATTTTTGCATCAATGTTCATTAAGGATATTAGTCTGTAATTTTTTTCCCCATGTTTTGGTTCTTTCTGATTTAGATATCAGTGTCATATTTGTGTCATAGAAAGAATTTGTCAATCCTCCTCTTATACCCATTTTTCCAAATAGTTTACATAGTATTGGAATTTATTGTTCTTTATATATTTGGTAGAATTCACCTGTGACTCCATCTAGCCCAGGAGATTTTTTCTTAGAAAGTTTATTAATGACGTGTTCGATTTCTTTTTCTAAAATTGGACTAGTTATGTCCTCCTCTATTAACCTATGTTATTTATATTTTTGTAAATATTCATCCATTTCAGTTAGATTGTCAGACTTGCTGTCATACATTTGGAAAAATAACTCCTAATTATTGCTTCAATCCCAAGATGATTCATAATACAATGTATACTAAAAATAAATAAATTAATTAGAAAAAAAAAAAAAAAAAAGCTATAAACTTCCCCTGGAAGAAAGAAACACCTTAGCTGCAGTTGAGTAGAGAGAACTAGAAGACCTTATACTTCAGTATGGAAGAAGCAGATGGCAATTTTTACTGGAGAAACAGTAGATAGCACGCCTCCAGAGACCTAACAGCTTTGAATAGAAGTGAAAGACAATGTGTCAACATATTTATAAAGAAGTAGCAAGAAGCAGTTTTTGAGACAAAGAAGTATTTAAACAGGTATGAAACCCTATGAAAGTCAATTGTACAGAAAAAAAAAAAAAGTTTTTTCTCCTGGAAATTTGTTGGAGGCTAATTGATGGGAAAATGATCTGCTTTATTGCTCTTTGTGGGAAGGGGGTATTGAAGTTCCTTGTGACTGATATTCTATTTAATTAAATGTTTTTGCTTTGAATTAAAATATAATCTTTTGCCTAGTAAAAAGCAGTATTAGATTGTCACTATGATCTATGGATTTTAATTGATGAAACCCCAAATACCTTGAACTTTATTGTAACTTTCAAATAGCTGTGATAGCTGGAATGCAATGCTAAGAGGGAAATACATCTGTGGTTATTAAATGTGGTTATTAAAATGTTCACAAGATGCAAATGTGGCAACAAAGGGAGGAGATTGACAGCTATATAGTTAACCATAGCAGTTTTCTATCCCCTCCCAAATCAAAAATATAGTAAAGGTATTACCACAGCACATTTATGGGGAATTTGTAAAAGAGAATGATGAAGGATGGAATATTTTGTATCCATTATATATGTAGAGCAGAGAGATGTTTTCAGTGACCAATACAAAGTGTACAATGTTTTTTTTTTCTATGCCCTACTGACAGAACCCTATGAGCAGATTACAACGTAATAAACATAATAGAAAATGAAATTTAAATATAGACTTCAGAAAACCTTATTCTTCTTTTTTATATCAGGAAAACAAAGGATTATTCCAAGAGGGATTCTTAACTTAATGTCTTCTTACCCCAAATAATATGTAAATAGGTTTCAGGTGGCAGTCTGAGAATTTGGATAGGATTTTTTTTTTCTTTTCACTAACTTCTAATAGTAATTTAGCATTTCTTTCAGTTTAAAAATGTTATTCTAAGAAGGGATCTTTAAGTTTCACCTGACCACCAAAGAGTTAGGGAGGATGGATCTTAGACTTTTGCTCTAAAAGAAAATGGAAGGAATTGAATCTGAGTTACTAATACAATTTTACAAGTATCTGGAAGTGAAGGAAATTCTGAGCAGTGGATGAAGAATGCAAAGTTTAAGAACATGTCAAAAAGAAGAAAGTGAAGAAGGTCTGTGGCTTTCTTGAAGCTATGTAACAGATGGTAGGTTCATTCTTAGGAGGAGGTAGTTGGAACTTCTAAGGAAGAAGCAACTGCTCATATGCTTGGAGGATCCCTATGTGCCAGCAGGTGAGACATTATCCAGTAAACTTCAAAGAAAAAAAAATAGCAGTGTTGGTTAGTTTCTCTCTGTTGAGAGGCACTTAGGCAGCTAATTGTTGACCTTCTAACAACAATATTCAGGTCTGCAGTCTTCTAGGACTCCTTAAACCTAAATCACTCTGGGCTCTGATTGATTCGGTCAACTGAATATGTGAACAGAGAACCAAATATGAAAGTCTTGTCAAGCAGGATGACTACTACCCTCTTCTGGTGATTCATATGGGCACAAAGAATATTTTCAGAATGAAGCTAGAAACCATAAACAAAGATTGTGAAGTCTTGGACAAAACATGTAAAACTTTAAGGAAACAGGAAAAAAATTTTTCATCATCACTGATTAGATAAGATAAATACATCAGAAGAAAGAGATTAGGAAATCTCTCTGTCTATATCTCTCTTTCTGTATCTGTCTGTCTGTCTTTCTCTCTCTCTCTCTCTCTCTCTCTCTCACACACACACACACACACACACACACACAGAAAGAGTGTGATTTTTAAATAGTATTTTAAATATAGAAAATATTTCTCTGCCTTGATATGGAGAGTATATAAGCTCATTTCCATACCCTCAGAATCTCTATCTTCTGTATAGGAGTGATAATTGAACTCAAGGGACAATTGAACTTAATGGGACTCGATGAACACTCTCTCCATCCTCTCTTTTTCTCTCTCTCTCTCTCTTTCTCTCTCTCTCTCTCTCTCGAACTCACACTCACACATACACATACACATAAACACACACACACACACACACACACACAAACACACAGAGTGCATAGTAAGAAAAGAGCTCCACAAACTTTCAATTTCTCAGGTATTAAGCCATAAGGCTTGACAGAATTTTGCCCTTCTCTTTAGATTTGTTGGAACTCAAAGAAAACTTAACTTTTTACTTTGATTGGATTTTTTAAAAATAGAGTGTAGGATAGAAGAAACAAAAATAATTACAAACATTACCAACTTATGTTAAATAAGCTTTTATTTCAGTTCTTGGGATCTTGACCTCTATACTTAGAATCCTTTTATTTCATTTATATTTTTTGTAATGCAAATGACTTAGGAAGAAATCTATAAAAACAACATTTGTATAATTTACAGCTCAATTATCAGCAGAATGTATGTAACATAACTGGCTTATTAATGGAATATTTATGACTATTGTCATCTGTAGCTTTTCTTCAACCATGCAGAACAAAGTACTTCATTTTATGTTTGCATCATTTCCACCAGCACCAACAAACTGAACATGGAACCATGGGCAGGGAATGCTTATGAATTATCATTAGAAGTGAATTCTTGGTACACATTATCTGAACTGGTAAAAAAAAAAAGTACCCAATAAAACAATAAAAACAAACAATAACAACAACAAAAACAAAAACAACTAATTTTAAGAAACCCAAATAAGTGAAGTGTTTTAGATTGGATGCAGTCAAAAGACATAGATTTGAATATTAAGGTGTATTGTTTACTTTCTTTAGTGTCTCCTTCAACAAGTCATCAAAAATTCTGAGTCTCAATTTCCTTATCCATAAAATGAGCTGAGTTTAAATGAACTCTAAGAACTATTTTGAAGCCTATTATTAACATGAGTTCTAAAAGATTATGTCAGAGAAATATAAGCAATGAGACAATGGACTTGATAAGATACTAGATTTTGTTTATTTGCAAAACTCAATACCTGAGATTTGTCCATTAAGTGTGAATTTTTTTAATGGCTGCAACATTTACAAAAGACTGCTGTGGTGGAATAGATTGAAAATCTCTTTAAGGGAAGGGTTAAATCCCTTTTTGCCTTTGTATTCCTACCTCTACATAATAAGTACTTAATAGAAATTTGCTGATTGTTGGAAGTTGTGATGGGAATGGGTTAAAGAGAATGTCCTTAATATAAAGACTGGCCTATGAAATTAACATGGAAATAAGCTGACTTGAAAGTACAACTAATGTCACAAAGAGTCAATCATGTGTCCACTATGTGGGGATGAATTATAGAGGCTAGCATAGAACAAAGTCAAAAATTGTTTCTAGGAAATTTTGTGAAAATTATTTGAAAGCCATAATTAAACAGAATGGAATTGTAACATATTTGTTCATAAAAGAGACTATGAAAACATCAGTAAATTTTTTTTTTTAAAGTAGTTCCATTCTTCAAATCTTTTGGAAAAATTTGTTTTTCTAATTTGTTGGAGGAGGAAAATGTCAAACTCTAGCAGGTATGGTGATTTGTTACACTGCCCTTAACTGAATATTGGTTTATTGGTCCACCATGACGTGTATATTAACTACTTGATATTGTCTGAGATATTGTAATGCAGGAGAAACTGAGCAAGATAGAGATTAGAGAGTACTTAATAATTTATTAAATGGAGAGATATAATGGGACCAAACGGATCCATGGTTTGGTCCCAGGGTTGAATGAGACTATCGTCTCCAAGAATCCAGCAGCGAATGTCAGATACAAGATTCCTTTATAGGGTAACAAGAATGATGACATAATGGAGGAGGTACCTGGATGGGAATGACCTAAAGCGGAGAGGAACCTAGGATGAGCATGACATAATTGAGACAGGCACCTAGGATGACATAATGGAGGGAGGTACTGGAGAGGCTCCTGATATTCTAATGATGTCTAAAATGGATAAAGACCTTTATCCCATCAAACATTAAGAGGGAATGATTATAGTTTGAGGTCTAAGATATAAGACTTTTATCCTATCAAACATTAAGAGGGGATGATTATAACCTGAAGCACAGTAACTGAATAGGACAATTAGGGAAACTGGTCAAGACATTAAAAGGGAACTATGGCACAACAATATGAAGAGTTGATTATGAGGCTTTCCTTTGTAATAGGCCCCAAAGATGAAAAAGCTTCCAAAGTCCTCTAGACAAAGGTTGTTTTTTAAGATGTGAGTTTATGGCTAAGATGACAGAAAAAGATAACGCAGAATGTTGGAGGGGATGTGGGAAAACTGGGACACTTATATATTGTTGATGGAACTGTGAATGGATCCAACCATTCTGGAGATTTATTTGGAACTATACTCAAAAAGTTATCAAAGTGTGCATACCCTTTGACCCAGCAATGTTTCTACTGGGCTTATATCCCAAAGAGATCTTAAAAGAGGGAAAGGGACCCACATGTACAAAAATGTTTGCTCTTTGGCTTTTCTGATTGTTTTTCTTATGCTCTCACAATGCTTCAAGTTAAATTAATTAAATTCTACATAATGACTGGATCCTAACCCCTTCCCTCTATTAAACCCATTTTCCTACTTTCTGAATAATACTCATAATTATTGACTCCTAGCTGCTTTGCTTGGTTTGACTCCTTGTTTTTCATTGACTTCCAGCTTTCATATGTTCTCTTAGTTGAACCAATTTTCTGATTTTCTTATTCAAATCCTTGCCTGCTGTATCTTTGTAATTTTGCTTCCTATTCCTATCTCTTTTCACTGAGTTAGAAATGGATGTGTTCATGTCAATGAGAAATGACATTTCAGCCTTCTTGACCTAAGATTGCCTTTTCAATTCCCATCCCTTTAGTAAAGTATTTGGCAGGGTTTGAAAGAGTCAGATACTAATGATGATAGGTAAGTAGTCATACCTACATTTTATCTCAAGACAGCTATCAATAGTTTCAATAGACCCACAAAGAGATAAATTTCAGAAAAATCAATGCATCTGTTTTCTTATAATCACTTTTGTCTAGGCATGTACTACTAAGATTAGACTTATTTATGTCCAGTATTCATATTTCTAAAAATTCTCTTTTTCCCATTCAAAAAATATTTTTTTTTGTTTTTTATCTTTTTTGTTTTATCTTTCAATTTTTTCCATTAAAAACAAAGCAGAATAAAACAAAACAAAAATTTTTGTAACATATCTGCATCATAAAATAAAATAAATTACTTCATTGGTCATGTCAAATATGTTATTGAGTAACTGTGTGAGTATGCATGTAGATGTATACATACATATACACATTATATGTGTGTATACACACATATATACATATATATATACATATGCACATGTACATTAAATGCATAGATATATATATGCATACATATGTTTATATATGCACGCACATACATAAACACATAAATACTCCTCTGCAAAAGAGGTATACTGTTAGTATCTCTTCTTTCAGGTTAAGTTTGTTCTTTTTTATTTCATATTCTTTTTTTTTTAATAGCAGTTCTTTTTTGTTTGTTTGTTTATTTCTTCCATTTATATTATTGTAGTCACTGTGCTTATTTCAATATTGACTCTGCTTACCTTTGCTTGCATCAGTTTGTGTAAATGTTTCTGTGTTTCAACATTTTCCTTCATTTCTTGAAGCTCAACAATATTCTATTTATTTTTTATCATATTTTATCATTCTATAATCAACATCTATTTTGGTTCTATTTCTTTGAAACCACAAAATGTTCTGCTGTTAAATCTTTATTCTAAGTAAATTTATTAAATTGTGAACTTATTGTAGGCAGGTTCCATGTTATTTTTCTTTTTTTTTATTCCCAGAAATTGTGAACTTATTGTAGACAGGTTCCATGTTATTATTATTTTTTAATATATTCCCAGGCACACAATGAACTGAGAATAAATGTCGTCCTTCAAACTAGTATGGGATCTTACCTTCTGTAAATGACCTTCTTGGGGTATATGACTATCATACAAATCTCTAAGTCAGAGCATATGCACAATTGGTGAAATTATTAGCAAAATTCTAAATTGCTTCTGGAATGACTGTGGCTATTCACAGCTTCACCAAGAATGCTTGTCTTTTCAACTTTCCAATATTGACTGTTATTGTTGATGATGATGAGGGAAGTGGGATCCTTCTTTACAAAGATGTTTTCCTCTCAATGATGATCTCAGTTGTGGGCTGGATCAGTACTAATAATAACCAAAATATTGTCACTTGAAAGAGTTTGAGGCTTAGTGTCCTGGTGTGTCTCTATTATAGTGTCAGGTAAGATGGTGATTGGACTACTAGATGTTAAGAAAAGATGTTCAAGTCAAATTGAATTGCTGTGCCCATAAAACTTGTAACTACCTAGTTTCCTCCTAATTCAGAAAATCACAAAAACCTATTTTTATGCATAATAATTTATAGGTTGCAAGTTTTTAAGAGTACTTGGAATCTTTTGCAACAAACAATAAATGAGATTAAGTCCTAGATAATTACCAAAACAGTCAATATTAATAACTTTCCCAGTGTCATGATACTCAGATATGGAATTTTTGAACTCAGGCCTTCATGATTATAAGACCAACAGCTTATTCACCTTACCAGGACTTAGTCTGTATGTCAATCAAAACATTTATTAAGTACTTCTTATGTTATTTACTATTCATAAGAACTCACAGAACTATGAACAAATGGCTATAGTATACCTTTTATTACCTAAGTTTCAACACGTTTCTATTTGGGAAGAGGGGGATTTTTCAAGATTGAGTTTCTTGTAAGTATCTTGCCATAACCTGAGTTCCCATCAATGGCAATGCCTTCTATATAACATTGTACTGAGCCCCAAATATTGCTAGTGTCAACTGAAGTGGCCTTCTTTCAAAGAGTCTTCTCATCTACCAGGGACTATCTAATTATGTAAAGAAAAAGTGATTAACTGATTAAAAGGAATAAATTAATCTCTAAGGAGATGCATATTCAGACATTTCTAATTAGTATAATTTTCTTGGGACAACTCAAAATAAGCCCCTGTCCTTATTAGCAACGATTAACAGAACAATAACTATATGTTGGCAGTTCCCTGAAAAATTATTAAAATCACCTCCAGGGTGATTTTTTTTTTTTAAGGAATTTAGAGAAGATATGAAACTTGCCACTGTCTGAGTGTAGGCAATTATAGACTACTCCCAGATTCATTTAAACATGATTTCTAAGTGCAAAAAAGTAAATGATAATATAGGACTGACTCATGCAGCATTCTTAGGCCACTTCACTAGCTTTTTCCATTCCATTTTCCATCTTCCTTACTGAATTAGCACAGTCCCTGGAACCCATAGTAGGCATTTAATAAATATTTGATCACAATTTGGTATTGCAATATTATATTTGTATTGTTATTTCTATTATTCATCTATTCAACAATATTAAAATTTCATAATATTTTATTTTGTTTTCAAGATAACTAAAATAACAATTATTCATATAACATTTATAGTTATAAGATTATTTGTAAAGATTATCTCATCATAACAAGGCTTGTTATGAGGATGAGATATTATTATTATCATTATTAATATTATAATATTATTATTACTCCTTTTGACAGATGAGGAAATAGAGGTGAATAAATATTATAAATTGGTATAGATTGTTAACATCAAAAATGTTGAAGATAACCTATCCTATACCCAGTACCCAGCTGTTAATATCATTCCTTAATATCATAGTATGTGTGTCTTTCTTTTGTGTATTTTGTTCTGAGTCTGATTTTATCACTGAAATTTCAAGAAAGATGAAGATTTCTTCTGTCTCTCCTTCTTTCTCTTCCTCTCTCTCTTTCCCTCTCTCCCTTTTCCTTATCTCCCCCAAATTATAATCTTAGACTTGCCAAGGTAACAGAAATGTTTTTTTTTTTCCTCATGGTTGAAGATGAAGTTGATATAAAGATGAAAATAAAAATAAAGATGTTGATAAGAAAAAGGCTGATATTGGTGGTGATGGTGGTGGCTCCTATCTGAGAAAGTATTTGAACTCATATTTTTATTCCTCTACATTGAATATTGTATTAATTGGGTCACTCATGATTCTGATTTCTTAGTCAATAGAATTTCAAAAACAAACATAATCAATTAAGAAACAGGAGGCATGGTTCCTGACATTTTCAACAACCTTCAATAAAACCAACTAGCCCATTCCCAACTTGCTTATTATATCAAAGGTTTTTAGATTGTTTCATTTGGAATGTACCTGAACAGTGTTTTCATCCAATCTCTCTGATTCATGTGTTCAGACTACAGTGTTTGACAAATGGTCATATGATTTTATTCAGAAGAACAAATGAGAAATATACCCTATAAGCAAATTTATTCCATTTTCAGATAATTCTCTTAGTTACAAAGTTCTAACTAAAACCTTCAATTATTTTTCTCACAAAATCTTTCTCAAACCTTTATTTTGTATATACACATTTCAAGTTTTTAACCAAAGTGAATGACTTTAATTATACCTTTATTAAATTTTAATCTCATTAGATTTGGCCTTTCATTCCAACTTGTCAAGGTCCTTTTGAGTGCTGATGACATCATCATTGAATTATTCTGTCAAACTCTAAGCTTAGTTGCATTCCCAAATTGGATAAATGCACCCCTGCTTGATGCTGAGGTATTGATGAACATGATAGGCATATACAGGGTAAACATAAATCTCTATAGTATGAACTGTTATATGCCTTGACACTATTTAGTTAAGGTTGTCCAATCACAGTATGAATCCACACTTCACATTTTTAGGCTTTATTCAAAGGGACCTTTGGAGAGGTAAAATTATAAGTGCTTTTAAATCTTCATTTGAAAGGATGGAAATGGCACTAAATCAAAACAATCTTTTTTCATGAATGCATGAGTTTCTTTACAAGTACCTGAAGTATATGTCTGCCTCTCTTTCTCTCTCTCTTTCTTTCTCTGTCTCTCTCTCTCTCTCTCTCTCTCTCTCTCTCTCTCTCTCTTTCTCTCTGTTTCTCTCTGTCTCTCCCTTTCTCTCTCTTTCTCTCTTCTCTTTGTCTCTTTCTCTGTCTCAATATCTGTCTCTGTCACTGTCACTGTCTGTCTCCTCTTCCTATGTTTCTCTCTCTGCATCTCTGTCCATAGTCTATTCATGTGCAATCATATGTGAAGATACACACATATATAGTCTTCAATTTTCTTTATCTTTTACAGATAACTAGATTAAAATTATACATATATGACAGAGATATTTATACAAATATTAATGCACATGCATTCATATATATAAGTATATTTGTATATATAGATCTATATTGAGTTAAAAATTAAGGAGAGGGGATACAAATATATGAATTTATTTTATACTCTGGTAATACTAATTTTAGTAAGAGAATGATTTATTTGTATTCATAAAATTTTATTCATTTTATTATCAGAGATATAGATAGGAATAATGATTGAACCTATGATTTCACAGTTGGAGAGAAATCTCAGATAAGGAAACTCCCTCTTCCCAGGTATATAAAGACCTTCTTTCAATAAAGAACATCCTAGAGCATTGAGACGTAAGGTTGCTTCTCCGTGATCATATAACCAATTTGTGACAGAAGTTCCATTTGAATCCAGACCTTTTCTAGATTCTAGTGTCAGAACATTTGGAAATATATTTTTAAAATAATAGTTGACATAAATTTTAGTTCATAATCAGCATTTTGTGAGTAGAATAGATTTGCAAACAGGGCAAATACTAATTTTATTCTTGAGAACCATCTGTTTTTAGTTATGGGGACTTCACATGATGGCTATTTCACACAACTGTTCCCCTGGGTTACTTTGGGATAGGACCAAACTCATCCCTTCTGGAGATCATTGGACTTGCATAAAATAATAAGCATGAATAATGATTAGGCCAGGTGCTCTCCTGAGAGAGCATTCCCATTGGTCCTTCCTCTATTTCCTGATATTCTTGATTTTAAAAAAATGAGAATCACAGTTTCAGCTTTCATTTTCTTCTTGTAATGGAGAACATATTTCATATACAGACTCTTTTGCTGGTCATTGCCAGTAATTGACAAATGTTCTTTTGGGAAGAAAATAGCCCCAACAGGGAATTGGCAGTCATAGATAAACCACAGTAAAAATGCAGATTGATTTTTAGCTACAAGTTCACTCTTTTTATTGATCACTTTCCAAAGTGGAATCATCTTCCATTAAGTTGAAGGTGAAGGGTCAATGTTAATGAGCCTCCAAGTTTACTGGTATTCCATCTCCCAGTTTCTATGAATGGAGAAGACGATAAAACCATATTTCCTTTCTTTATCCTAAGTAATGAATCAAGACTATCATGTAAAGTTTGAAAAATGTGTTGAATAGAGAATTTTTTTCAGGAGCTCCCCCAAATTTATCTCTCTATGTTGTCCTAGGGAGTATGCTCTAGCAAATATTACAATATAGAGATAAAGAAGGTCTGATTTCCCTATAGAATGTTTTAATTTTTTCTCCCTCTAATCATATTCAGTTTTCAGAAAAGTAATGCATTATTAGCTCTTTTCTTTCCACTGAGAAACAATTCCACCATTTAAAAGAGAACATACAATGAATATTAGTCAGAGAGGAACACTCTTGGGAGTAGTCCAAGTATAAAAGACACAAGAAAATTGCAAACTGCAGTTTTTAAGTTTTTCTTTTCTAGATATCAGGATCATGCTGATATTATATTCAGGTTACTGAGTAATATGTGTGTGTGTGTGTGTGTGTGTGTGTGTGTGTGTGTATGATTTATGACAAAGGGTTGGCCAAGAAGTGGCAAACAATGAGAAGATTAAACAACAAATAAATGCTTATCAATTCACTGACATATCATTGATGGATATTGAGATCTGTAAGGAAGAAATGTTTGTTCTTGAAACACTGTCTATACAATCTCATCAATATTTTTACTTCTTGAGGCAGTGCAATGGATTCTGACTTTAGTGTAGAAAATCATACGTCTTAAATTGGAAGCTAGAAGACTACCCCAAGTCTTTGAAGTCTGACCCACTCGTTATAAAAGATGAAGAAATTGAATCCTTGAGGATTTTGTCCTGATCAAATTCATGTAAACCTCAGTGGCAAAGTTTGAAGTTGATATCTCTGACTAAAGACCCAGTACTTCACCGGAGTGAAAAGTCTGTTGCTTCTACTTCCTTTCCATGAGATGTTGGACAAGTCAATTAAAGTTATTGGACTTCAGTTTTCTCATTAACTAAAAGAATAATGGAATTTGTTGCCTCTAAGATTGCTTCTAGTTAGAGAATCATAATTCCAAAATGACCTTAATGTCTTTATTAAATTTTCTGTTCCAAAACTTGGACTTGAAATCACCAAAATGTCTATAAAAGTTGATCAATAAAAATGAAAATGAAAGCTGTTCCTTAAAGATGAGAGATATTCCAAAGAAATATGTGTATGCAAGTGTATATGATTGTGTGGTTGTGTGTGTGTATGTGTGTGTGTGTGTGTGTGTGTGTGTGTGTGTTTGAGTGATAGAATAGATTTCTATGCTTCAAAAAAGATTTGGGTTCCAAAGCTACTTAGACTCTAAAAGCAGCTGACACTACTCATCTCTGCTTTTGAGAATCTTCAGTTTCCTATGAAATCCTTAAGGGGTTCCATCCTAAGATTTACTGCTAAGATTTATGTTATGGGGCCTTTTCTGATAACCTATCCTATACCCAGTACCCATCTGTTAATATCGTTCCTTAATATCATAGTATGTGTGTCTTTCTTTTGTGTATTTTGTTCTGAGTCTGATTTTACCACTGAAATTCCAAGAAAGATGAAGATTTCTTCTTTCTCTCCTTCTTTCTCTTCCTCTCTCTCTTTCCCTCTCTCCCTTTTTCCTATCTCCCCCAAATTATAATCTTAGACTTGCCAAGGTAACAGAAATGTTTTTTTTTTTTTTTTTTTTTTTTTTTTTTTTTTTTTTCTCATGGTCTAAAGCAAGTTGAGGGCAAGGACAATCTCTACTATTTCTAACAAAGTAATTTTTAAATTTAGCACCAAAAAAAAAAAAAAAGCCTATTCATTTAGGCTTTGAATACAATGCCTGCTATTAATCTCTTTCTCATTTCTAATCATTTAACATTTTTCAAAAATAATCATGGTCTATGTACTTCAAAGTGACCTGTAGAAAATATTAACTCAAATACAGACAGGCTGAATTGTGTAAGATTTCTCATCATTAAGGAGACAATGATTGTTTCATATATTCAAATACTTGTCTTTAAGTATGTCACATACCAAGAAATATATCATATTTCAGTCAATCCACATGGAAATATTAAGCACTTTGTTTTCTCCAGGCACACACTTAAGGTGCTAGAGACACAATATCAATACCACCACCACGACTACCACCAGTCACAATAACAATACTACCCAATAGACTTCTTATTTATTCCTATTTGTTATTAAAAGTAATACTGACTAACATTTCATAATTTTAGTTTTTATAAATTTATACTTTAATTTTAGAATATGTATTATAAATAAATTTAATTTTTATAAATTATGAGATTTATAAATGTATATAAAAAATGAAGTGTATTGTGTGTACATTATCAAGGGAACTACACAGTTTAGTTTGTGGAGTGCTAGACCAAAAGTAAGGTAGTTCTGAGGTCAAATCAGACCTCAGAACTTCCTGGGTGTGTGATCCTGAACAAATCTTCTAAACTCTTACTTTCTAAATTTCTTCAACAATAAAACATGAAAATAATGCCCAAGGTTTCTATGAGGACAATTTTTACCACAAAGTATTCTCGAACTTTTTAAATAGTATGCAGATTAATATAGTAGTAGGAGGAGTAGAAGTAGTAGTAGTAATTTATTTTTCACAGGGAAAGAAATTAAGACTGAAATAGTTTAGTGACTTTTCCATTTCATGCAATTAGAAAACATGACAATAAAGATTCTATCTCAGATCTCTATTAGGTTCAAATCTAGAGTCATTTCCATAGCTCCAGACTTCCTAGCTGGACAAATTAGTCCAGATAGCTATAATTTAAGGTGATCTTTAAATGAGACACATGTTATTCATGAACAGCTTCCATACAATACACACACACACACACACACACACACACACACACACACAAAACCAGTCATCAGTGTCTATTTAGAACAAAGACAAACAGAAAATTCAATCATTTATATCAGAAATTGGCAGTGAATAGGGTGGCTTCTATCCTTTTGAGAAACTTTTTCTAGAAAATGTCAAAACAGGCCCAAAAGAAATGGATTCTTGTTCACTAATCTCTATTTTCTCTTTTAATTTTTCCAACTAATCTTGGATACGCAGAGCTCATATTCTAACATGTCATATATAATACAATATGAGCCTATATCATATTAATAGATCATGTCCTTATATTGTACATGTATGTATGCATATAATTCAATAATATCATAGACATTATATTCTATTTTCTGATCTGTGAATTTGCATTTTTATCTAGTGGCTACTGACTTTAATGGAGCCCATCATTATCCTAGCCAAATAGCCAAGCGATTTTACCTGGAATAAAATCTATAATTTAAACAAAAAGTCATCTATAACATTTAGATAAAGTATTTAAAATAATAAATTTGTATAAAAAGCCCTTACAAGTTTTCAAATATAGATTAATAGGTTAAGTCCTGGGAGCATTCTTTACCTAAGGCAAAAAGACAATAGAATACTGATGGACCTATATGTTCTAGATGCATGAATGCCAAATGAGCTCCTTCTGATCAGAATTGTAACAACACTGAATGAATTCATGATGATAATTGCTTCAAATATACCTTTTTTGTGTAATAGCACTAATTATCAGCCACCCTCTACAATGAGTAGATAATCATTTTTAATTCCTTTGGCATTCACTACAGTGGCATCAATCAAGATGAGCTCATTTTACTTTAATGTGAATATAATATGTGATACCAAAGGAATTCCACTGTAATTTCGCAGTAAATAATGCCCACTTATTATACAGAATTACTAGTGAGCTCCTTTTCATAGAAAGTGAATGTCTTGGTATTCAGTTTCTCATAGTCCCTAAGCTTAATTTTCCCTGTGGTCTTTGTAATGGAAAAAAAAAAATTGTGAAGTATATAATAGGTTACTCAGACATATTTTTAAAAATCTCACTGACTATTCTGAAGAGTCTCATTTTTTTTAAGTACTGTATATAGACACTAAAAGGAAACTTATTCCTAGACTACACAAGTTATATATTTATTTTTAAATAATATTGACTTTGTTGCTTACTTAAAACAAAATGTTAAAGATTTTTCATTACTCTTTTATAAACTCTCCATATAAGCAAAACAGTGTCTATTAAGTACTTGCTATGTGCCATGCACTGTGCTAGGTTTTAGGGATGCAATAAATAATAAAAAAGATAACATAGGACTTCAAGAAATTGACATTCATTTAAAGAAAATAATATAGATGCATATATGGTTATACAAAATAAATACATGTCTATGGTAGGCTAGCATCAGCAGCCATATGTTTTCTTTGTGGAGGTATAATTAGGGCCTGCCTATGCAAGGAGTTTGGGCTAACTTGTCCAAACACTATTTTAAAATCTTCCCTGCTTACCTAGGCAAAAGAGATCTCCTCTCACCAAATTAATTATTATTTTTAGTGTATTTCATTTTTCTATTCATCTTCATGGCAAATTTCTTCAAGGGATCATTAAACTGGTTGTGAAGTTGATCTGATTCAGTCCCTAAAACAACCTCAATGTCCATTTTGGCCATTTCTTTTATACCAAAGTCTTAGTCAAATCAATGAGCTGTTCAAAGTTATTTTTTCTCATCCATCTTATTTTGCTTGATTTTTTTTATTAGTCAAGGAAATTTCTCTTCCTCTAAATGCCTTGTTTAAAGCATCTTGTTATGTCAAGCTAAGTAATGTCATTTATAACAGAAGAAGAGCTTTATTTGTCCATGGAAAGCAAAATATCCACTTGCAAACTGACAGGTCCTCCTGTTTGCTGACTTGCTGAATTTAAATTGGCTTGTCTGGCATACCTTTCCAACTGAGCCTTCTTTCTATACAATGGGCTCCTTGCTGACAACACTGCCATGCATATGCATGTCATTAAGAAACTGCTGCTGGGCTTTATTTAGATTTTTTTTTTTTAACTATACTTTGCTCTATTTCTGAAGTTTCCTCCTTCTTCTTGTTTTTCATGATCCAAACTAAAATAGTCTATTCTTTAAAATAATCTCTTTCTGGATTTTTTAGGGAGCAACACATAAATGTTGAGGAAAATTATGACCGTGTCACATGACATAATTTTCCTTTATTCACCATAATTTCACAAGTATTTATGAAAACATCAAACACATTTGACTAAAAGTGTGGTAGAATTTCTTCTCTATTGTACTTCATTTTTCCTCCTCAAATAAAATAATAAATTATTTTTTATCTCTGCCCCCCCAAAAAAAAAACAAAAACCCTCCTACTGGAATGGTATCTATCACTTTGTTCTCTCCCAAAGTTGTTTATCATTATACTAGAAACAAAGTAAATTTATTGCCTGTTTCAATTAAAAAAAAATGAGGATTAATGAAAATATATGTTAAAAATAGGAAATATAATTAGAGATGACATATCATTATCAGCCATGAGGGTTTCTTCAGGCATCTAGTAAAATATATTTATACAGGCGCACACACACACATACACACACACACACACACATTTATATGGTGTATACACATAGTTATTCTCTTGTTGCCATCATATCAGGCCACCACTTATTAAGAGATTCAAAAATAATTGTCACCTTAGGGCTGCAGAGAGCATTAGGTCTGGGTAGTTATAAATACTGTGTTTTGGGGACCCTGCAACCAGCAGTTTACATAGCAGGCTACCCAAAAGGAAGCCTAGGGTCAAAAAAGCTCACATTAGGCATTCTGGCTTTTAAACTCAATAAAACCAAAAGAATGTTAAGAGGATTAGTGCCATCATAATGTCCTAATAAAGGAACCAGGGCACCATTTAGTTATCTAAATGTGAACATCTATTTAGCCTCACACACCCACAAATCTTTCTCTTTTATTTGTCACCCAATGCAATAAAGCCAGGCCTAAAGATTATGACAATATTTATTAAAGATTGAGAGCTCTTGAGATTTTTTTTTTTTTTTTATGATGAGGACTCACTGCCGATTAGACATGAAAAATAAGTTGCAAATGTGGAAACAAGACAAGAATTCACACACTTGATTGATTAGTTGAAGAGAATAAATGGGAGGTGATTTAAAGGATTATAGAGTCTGATTGTTGTTGGTTTTTTCCCTATTATCTCCCCTTTGTTTACATTTTAGACTTCAAAGCTTCCAATTTTCTCCCCCCAAATTATCCTTTCCTTGTGTGATATGATTATAGGAGCAATTGAGTTAAAATTAGAAATTTTTATTGGAGCAACTTTGTGCCCTTCTCTTAGATTCCCAGATTCAGGGCTGAAATGGACCAGAGAACCCATCAAGACCAAATGGATTATTTTATAAATGATGTAACTGAAGGACAGAGTGATAGAATGGTTCACCTAAAATCACATAGAATTTGGATTTAAACTTAGATCTTCTGATTTCAAAACTAGCATTATTTCTACTCTACCCTAGTAAATAAAATTACAGAATGATATTCTATATCTCATAAGAGTAGGGAGATTATGAAGAATGACATTCAGATTTTCATAAGAATTTGGGTGTTCATTGAATTACTCCATTAGCACATATACTTTGGACACATAGAATACACTGATTGTGAACTGAGCACAGATGGGATAATAAGAGAGAAAGCAGGTCACATAGATGGAATTACATGGTATTTTCCACGATCCCAAACTAAGTTCTATCACTTAAACAGAGAAGTGTCTCCATTTCCTTTCCTCTAATTGTCTTTTTAACTCTTTACAATCTGATTTCTGTTCTGATCACTTAATGAAATTGCTCTCTTCAAATTTCCTAACAATATTTTTTATTGACAAATCTAATGGAGTTTTTCTCAATTTTTATTCTTCTTGACCTCTTTACAATCAACATTGTCAATTACCTTTTCAATATTCTCTTCTCTTTAGGTTTCTGGACTTATCTCTCACTGTTCCACCCACATTGTTGTATTAACTTTCCTTTGGATAAGGATAAGTATAAGAGCTGGAAAGCCTTCAACAGTGACCCTGCCTAAATAGCCAAAGTGTTCAATTATAATCTTAACTGCAGTAAAATGAATCTTCTCTTTTGCCTTGCCTCTGGACATAGAAAGGCAAAACTCTGCAGGCAGGCTATTTATTGGTATCACTGCCCCTCCTTCTCCCACCCAGGAAGGCAGAGTTGAGGGAGGAGGATCAGGAAACAGAGGATATACTAAGGGTGTGTGCTGAAGCTTATTGAACAGAAGTGATGGTGGGCTAAGAAACAGAAAAGCCCTCAAACTTCTCAGCACAGTCCTTATCTTCCTTCCTCCCAACAACCCGTGTCCCTGAAACCTCCCCGCTTAGTAACAAACAACATAAATAAAAAAAAAAAAAAATACTATAAAAGACTTCCTTAGCTTAGTCCCAGGGGCTGGGGAAGTGAAGGCAACAACCCTCTGCTTGTTTTTCTCCTCATACTTCTTTGTTTGATACCCCACATCAAAAGCCACAGAACCAGGCACTTTACTAAATACTTCCCTCAAGAGGGAGGCTCTTTTGTTAGCACTTCCCTCATTGCAGCTAAAAGCTCAATAACAAAAATGGCAAGATTACCCCTTACCTGGATCTCCTTGATAGTCTGACTCCTTCCTGCTCACTGATCTCAAGAGTTGAGCTCCTGCGTGTGCCCTGCTTTCCAGCGCCCTACATTGAATGCTAAATGTAATGTCCCATATTGGGTGCCAAATGTAACATACAGACAAGCTTATTGTAGGATCTTGCTACCAGCCAGAGTCCTTGATATTAAAAGAGGTGTGAAGAGGTAGGACTCACATGGATGGTCAAACATGGAGTCCATTCATTCCAAATTCTCTCAGCCTTATATACCCTAATATCCTCACATAACTATAGCACACTGCACATATACTAACTATATACTGTGCATGCGGGACCACATGCTATTGTGGGTAGATGTCTCTTTGCCACTTGGTATAACTCTGCTTTAATTACAATACAGGTTGTCATGGCCCCTGGTTTCTCAGGAAGGCCGAAAGCCCTTGGTGGGGATGGGGAGCCAAACCAGACACTGTCAGCAGGTTCCTCTTACTGGACTAAAGGATTTGATATCTCAATCAGGGTATCTGTGGCTCTTCACATTGACCCACACCTAACACTGTATACCAAGATAATGTTGAAATGGATTCATGATTTAGATATAAAGAGTGAAATTATAAGCAGATTAGAAGAACAAAGAATAGTTTACCTCTCAGATCTCTGGAGAAGGAAGGAATTTGTGGTCAAGAAGTACAGTACATTATTAAACACAAAATAGATCATTTTGATTATATTAAGTTAAAAAAGTTTTTGTACAAACAAAACCAATGCAGACAAGATTAGAAGCAATAAATTGGGGGAGAAAATTTACATTCAAGCATTCTGATAAAGGCCTCATTTCTAAAATATATAGACAATTGATTCAAATATTCATAAATGAATGTTATGGATTATTATTATTCTATAAGAAATGATCAGCAGGATGATTTCAGAGAGGCCTAGAGAGACAGAGCAACAAGAAGATATGATGATCAGTTCTGATAGATGTGACTCTTTTCAACAAAGAGATGATTGAGGCCAGTTTCTATAATCTTGTGATGAAGAGAGCCATCTACACCCAAAGACAGTGCAATATTCTCTTCTCTAATATATAACATTCTCTGGGAGCAGATTTCTTGGGGGGCTTCTGGAGGCAGCCTTCATTTCAGTTAGTGTAAGCATCACCCCAAATAAAGCCAGGAGTTAAAGCCCAAATCCTTTATTTTGTCTTTCCTTCACTTGGGGATCAGCTAGCTTTCTGGAGGCTTTCCAGATCTTGGTTTCGGTGTCCTGCCACCTCTTCTCTGTCTTCCTTTGTTCTACCCAACAGAATCCTTGCTTCTCAATCTCCCAGTGGGCTTGTCCTTTTACATGCTTTTTTAGAGGTGTACTCAAAGGTTGACTCCTCCTCCCAGAGTGGGATTGTGGGCTTCTGACTTGTGAATCTTCTCCACTCCTCTCTGCTTCTCTGGACTCCTCTCTGAGTTGTGAATCTTGTAGAACTTCAAAGAGTATTAAATACATTAATGAGCTAGAAAACTGTTAAGTACCATGCTAAATTAGATAACTGACTTAGCACCTTGTAAGAATTCTAACAAGAAAGAACTGTGGAAACTGAGTGTGGATCACAACATAGCATTCTTACTTTTTGTTGTTGGCTTGCACTTTGTTTTCTTTTTCATTTTTTTCCCTTTTTGATCTGATTTTTTTTTGTGCAGCATTCTAATTGTATGTGTGTGTGCATATATATATATATATATATATATTGAATTTAACATATATTTTTAACATGTTTAATATATGTTGAATTACTTGCCATCTAGGGAAGGGGCTGCAGGGAAGGAGGGAAAAATTTGGAACACAAAGTTTTCAAGAATCAATATTAAAAAAATTATCCATGCCTATGGTTTGAAAACATAAAGCCTTAATTAAAAAAAAAAAAAAAAGGAAAAGCTTTATGAAGTCATTTCCCTCTGTTCATTTGAAAAAGGAGAGATATTTGTGTGTAAGGGCAGATTTTTTAACAATATTAGTTTTGTTGATTTTTTTTTCATTTCTATTTTAAAAGTTCTTTTTATTGAGGCATGATTCTCTTTCAAGGGGAAAACAGGAATAGAGAAGGATGGAAAAACAAATAATCAGTTTAAGAATAATCTACAATAAAACTGACTTTTTAAAAGAATTTTGAAAATTTCATCAAAAGATGAAATAATTCAGTGATAAAGACAGTGTGGTCAAAAGAAAACCAGACTGCAGATTACTTCAGAATTGTCATTGTTTTTCTCTTTCTCCATTTACTTTTCCATGGGATCTTGGCTTCATCATGGAACATGAATCACAAATGACATAATATTCAAGAATCTCTCTCTCTCTCTCTCTCTCTCTCTCTCTCTCACACACACACACACACACACACACACACACACACACTTTAAAATGTCTCCCAGCCAGGAATTGAGTTCAATTTCACAAGTTCAAAAGATTGAAGACTTCGTTTTTTTTTTTTAAGTAGCAAAACAATTGTCTACATCTGATATTCTAAAAAGCCTTAAAATTCTTACATATTCAGTAAAAAGTGATAGTAACTTTTTGATATTTAAAAAAACATTTATGTAAATATAACTCCAAGAACCTATTATTTGAATAAACACACACAGACACACATACACCCACACCCACACACACATATACATATATATTATATCAAGAAATTGTTCTCATATTCATTTGTTTTGGGTTTAAACTTTTTTGTAAATCTTTATATTTTAAATATGTCACCCTAATGATTTAATTTGATATAGAAAATAATAGACCTCAATGTTTCTGCTGTCTTTTACATCTATTATCATGATGCCATCCCCTCTCTAGCAGGAATTGTCTATTTTAATTGAATTATTTTCTGGCCCTACATCTCAATTTAATTTGAGTCCTATTCATACTATTCTTGATATATATATATATATATATATATATATATATAATATATATATATATATATATGTAATATGTATATGTATGTGTGTGTGTGTGTGTGTACACACACACACACACACACACACACACACATATATATATATATTTTAATTTTTAAGCATTTCCTCTCCTTTTTGTGGCTTCAGGGAGAAAAAACATTCTTGTCACAAAAGAGCATAATCAAAAAAAAATTCCCATATGAACTGTCTTTTTAAAAGTTTTATAAAAATAAAACATTTTACCACTTTTATCTCAGAAGGTAGTCAGCAATCTTCTTTTGGTCCTTTAGATTCATTCATATCTATTTTGTTGCCTATACATTATATGTCTTACAAAAATTTTCATTTTTGAAATATTGATGTTATAATATCAAGTATTCTCACATTTCTAATTTCACTCTGTATCATCTCTTATACTTTGCTTTAAATTTCTCTGAAGCACACTCCTTTACTTCCTTACAGAACAATAGGTTCTATTATGTCAATCAAGCATAAATTCCCCATTCAGCCAATATTTCAGTAATTCCCAAATGCATGGGTAATTTTTTCAGCATCCATTTCTTTGCCCCAACAGAAAAAGAAGCTAGTCTGAATATATAGCTGCTTGTTTCCCTTTTCTTTGATTTCCTTAAAGTACACGACTAACATTATCATTGCTTGGAAAAGGGATATATATACATACTTTATAAATATTTGGGCAAAATTAAAAAGTGATATCTAGAAAAACTGTACCAATTTATAGACCCAACAACAGTGTATCAATGTGCCTATTTTCCAATAATCCATTTAATATTTATCTTCTCAACTTTTGATAGATTTGAGAAAGAACCTCAGCATTGCTTTAGCATTCTTTTGATAAATTGTTGGTAATCTGTAGCATTCATTCATATGGTTATAGTCGCACATAGTTTGATGTAAAGGGCTGGAACTCTGAATAGGTGCACTGCAATCAGACAACCAAGCACTTAAGGCTAATTACCTATTGGACAAATAACTCTATTAACATATGCTTGGAAAAAGGGCCCTTCCCACTATTCCATGCTGGCTCAATCTTTTGGTATATACAGATAATCTTGGGGGAGGGATTAGTGGGTGGAGTGAGACAAGACAGAGTCACTTTGGGGGAGGACAAAGAGACGGGATGTTGGTGGAGAGCTTGTGGCAGTTTTGTCCATCCCCTTCACTTCTCCTCCCAAAGACTAAGGACTTTTGTTTATCCTGACTCTAGCTGATTCTGAGGCCTTCAGGGAGTTAATTTGGACATCACAGCTTGACACTTATCCTTTAAGAACTACCTTATCAAGTCATTTTATTTCAGAGGAATGAGTTTTATTATATATTTAAATGAATTATTGTCTCTTATTAATTAAATCTTTATCAGAGAAACAAGATTATTAAAACAGCTAACTATTTCTCTCTTAACTTCTTGATTTGTGTAAAAAAATCAAAAACTGTTAAATTTTATGCAATCAAAATTCTTCATTTTATCTTTGGAGTTCTCAAAATTCCACATTTGATAATGAAATACTTTTCATACATATATCTAAAATAATTAACTTTATTCTTTATTCTTCAGTTTTCCTAGCTTATTTATGATATGCTGTTTTTTTTTTTTTTCTCCTATGTCATTTACACATTTGGAAGTTATCCTAGTATATGCCAGAGAGCATGAAATGAAATTTTTTTGTTTAATTTAATTAGTAGTTTTCCCAATTTGCATGTAAAAACAAATTTTAAACTTTGTCTTTAAAACTAATTATCTTCCTTCCTCCTTTCCCACTTCATCCTGTGAGAAGACAAGCAATTTTATAATTGTTACACAGGTGTGCCTATGCAAAATATTTCCATATTAGTCAGAGTGTGAAAGAATTATTGACCAAACAAACTAAAATCAAAACCAAAAATATATTTTTAAAAGTTCAAGAAATTATATTTCAAAGGGTACCTAGACACCATAAGTTCTTTTTCTGAGACTGATTATTTTTTTTCTTCATAAGTCCTTGAAATTTTTTTAGATCACTATTGCTATCATATAATACTGCTGTTACTTTGTACATAGTGCATTTAACTTTGCATCAGTTCATATATGTCTTTCCAGGTTTTTCTGAGAGAACCTAGTTCATTTTTTCTTAAAGCATAATAGTATGCTGTTATAATCATATTCCACATTTTGTTTAACCATTTTCCAATTGATGGACATCCGCACAATTTCCACTTAGTTGCCACCAGAAAATAACTGCTATCATTTCTGTACATACAAGACCTTTTCCTTTTGTTAAATCTTTTTTTTTTTCTTTCTTTCTTTTTTTTTTTTTTTTGGAAATACAGATCTTGTCTTGGTATTACTAGGTCCAAAAGGCATATGTATGGTTTTATAGCCCTATGGACATAGTTCCAAATTGCACTGCAAAATAGTTGAATCAGTTCACAACTTCAACAACACACTAGTTCTTCATTTTCCCACGTCCTACAACGTTTGTAATTTTATTTTTTTGTCCTATTAGCTAATCTAATAGTTATGAGATAGTACTTCAGAATTATTTTAATTTGCTCTTAATAGTGAGTTAGAGCATTTATTCATATGGCTATAGATGCCTTTGATAACTTCATTTGAAAATTGGGTATAAAATTTGATTATTCATCAACTGGGGAATGACATTTTTCAGAATGTGACTGAATTAGCTATATGTCTGAGAAATGAATCTTTTATCAGAGAAACATGCTTTATCTTTTCACATTGTTTCTAACTGTATTTGTCTCCATCATATTTCTCTCTCTTCTGTCACTTTGTCCTAACTCAAGTATTTTGTTTCTGACTATTCTCCCCGAGTCTGCTCACCTCTCTATCACTCCCTTCTCTTGTGCTCTTCCCATCAAAATTTCATGTAGGTTAAGATAGATTTCTATATCAATTAAGTGTGCTTGTTATATTCTCTTTGGGGGCCAGTTTCAATGAAAGCAAGGTTCACTTACTCTCCCTACCCTGCCCCTTCTTTCCCTCCACTGTAAAAGCTTTTCCTTGCCTTTTTTATGTGAGATAATTTGTCCTCATCTACCTCTTCCTTTCCCTTTTTCCCAGAAAATCCTCTCTCCTCCCTTAATTTTTTAGATATCATTCCTTCATATTCAACTTGAACCTGTGCCCTTTGTGTGGATTGTGTATTTCCTCTAATTTAAGTCTAATAATAAGAAAGTTTTTATGAGTTACAAGTATCATCATCCCATGAACAAATTTATTTATTTATTTATTTTTATTAAGTTCCTTATAATTTCCCCTTCCTTTTTATTTACCTTTTTATAATTCTAAAGAAGTATTCTTTAAAAGTCAAATTTTCTTTTCCATTCTTTTTTTTTTTTCCTAACAATAATGTGTGAAAGTTCTCATTTCATTGAATATCCATTCTCCCAAAGGATGGCACTCAGTTTACTTGTGCAGGTTATTCTTGGTTGTAATTATAGCTCTTCTACCTTCTGAAATATCATATTCCAAATGCTCTGATTCTTTATTATAGAAGCTGCCAAATCTTGTACTTGCATTCTTTCTCTCTGCTTGTTTGTAATATTTTCTCCATGACTTAGGATATTTATAATTTGGCTATAATATTTCTGGAAGTTTTCATGTTTGGTTCTCTGGCAGGAAGTGATTGGTGAATTCTTTCAATTTCTATTTTACCCTCTAGTTCTAGAATATCAGAGCGATTTCTTTGACAATCACCTGTCTAGACTTTTTTTTTTTTTAAATCATGGATTTCAGATAGTCCATTTTAAAAATCACATCAGTTGTCTTTGTTATGAGATAATTTGTTATCTTCTATTTTTTCATTATGTTTGTTTTGTTTTATTGTTTTTCTATTTCTCTTAAAGTCATAAGCTTCCATGTGCTTAATTCTACTTTTTAAGGAATTAGTCTCTTCAGTAAACTTTTTACCTTCATTTTCATTTACCTCAATTCAACATTCCAGGAGTTTTTAAATTTTCTTCCTAGGGAATTTTTGTGCAACTTTTCCCAATTTAGCCATGTTTGCTTTTTAAGGAGTGCATCTTCTCATTGGGTTTTTGTGTACCTTTTTATTATTTGGATTAATTTTTCCTAAATAATATTTTAATAGTATATTATTGCATATAAAGATAGTTTCCAACATATATTTTTGTAAGATTTTGACTTTCAAATGTGTTTTTTTTCTCTTTCTACCTTAGCTCTCCCATGGTGATGCTATCAAGAAAACATTTAGACTATAGGTTTACATTAATTTTATATATTTCCATAAGAGTCATGTTGGAAAATAAAAATAATAACAAAAAAGAAAAACTATGAGAAAGAAAACATAACAAAAAGGTGAAAATTATATGCTTCAATATGCATTCAACCTCCATAATTCTTTCTTGCCTTTTCCATTCAAAGTTTATTGGGATTGCCTTAGTTCACTGCATTGCTGAGAAGACCTATTCCTATCATAATTGATCAGCACATATTTTTGCTGTTACTATGTACAGTGTTTTCCTGATACTGCTGGCTTCATTCAGCATCAGTTGATGTAAGTCTTTCCAAACTTTTCTGAAATAAATCTATTCACCATTTTTCACTGAACAATAGTGTTTCATTACATTCATTAAGCATAACTTATTTAGCCATTCCAAAATTAATAGACATCCAGAAATTTCCTTATTCATCACCACTCCTACAAATATTTTATGCACATAGATCCTTTTCCTTCTTTTATGATTTATTTGGGATCCAGCCTTTTGTACATAGTTCGAAATTGCTCTAGACAATGCTTTAGTTCACAACTATAGGTATGAGGTGTGGTACCTCAGAATTGTTTAAATTTGCATTTCTCCTAGGCATTGACCAACACCTAACACCAACCCTAAATCAAGATAAGATTGAAATGGCTTCATAATTTACATATAAAGATAAATATTATAATCAAATTAGAAGAGGAAAGGGTAGTCTACCTCCCAGATCTGTGGATAAAGAATGAATTTGTGACCAAAGAAGAACTAGAGTATATTATGAAATGCAAAATGAATAATTTTGATTTTATTAAGTTAAAAAGTTTTTCTACAAACAAAGCCAGTGGAGATAAGATTAGAAGGTAAGCAGAAAATTCAGATTTTTTTTTTTTTTACATCCAAAGGATCTGATAAAGGTCTCATTTCTAAAATATATAGACAATTTGTTCAAATTTATAAAAATACAAGCCATTCTCCAACTGATAAATGGTCAAAAGATGTGAACAGACAATTTTCAGATGAATAAATTGAAACCATTTCTAATCATATCAAAAGATACTTTAAATCACTATTGATCAGAGAAATGTAAATTAAGACAACTCTGAAGTACCACTACACACATCTCAGATTGGCTAAGATGACAAAAGAAGGTGATAAATGTTGGAGGAGATATGGGAGAACTGGGACACTAATTAATTGTTGGTAGATTTGTGAAATGATGCAACCATTCTGGAAAACAATCTGGAATTATGCCCCAAAGGCTATAAATCTCTGCATACCCCTTTATCCAGCAGTGCCACTATTGAATATATATCCCAAGGAAATCATAAAAAGGAGAAAATCACTCACATATGCAAAAAAATGTTTGTAGCAGTCCTTTTTGTAGTTGTAAGGAACTGGAAACTGGGGGGATACCCATCAGTTGGAGAATGATTGAAGGAATATGTTATGATATATGAATGTTTTGGAATATTATGGAATTATTGGAATATTATATTCTATAAAAAATGATCAGCAGGATGATTTCAGAAAGGCATGGGGAGACTTACATGAACTGATGCTAAGTGAAGTGAGTAGAACCAGGAGAAGGTTGTATACAACAGCAAAATTATGTGCTAATCAATTCTGATAGACATGTTTCTATTCAACAATGAGGTGATTCAGGCGACTTCCAATAGACTTCTGATGGAGAGAACTATCTGCATCCAGAAAGAGGACTGTGAAGATTAAATGTGTATAACAACACAGTATTTTCACCTTTTTAGTTGTTGATTCCTTGCTTTTTGTTTTCTTCCTTTTTTTCTTTTTAATTTGATTTTTCTTGGGAATCATGATAATTGTGGAAACGTATAGGAGAAATGCATATTTTTAACATATATTGAATTACTTGCTGTCATGGAAAAGGAGTAAGGTACAAGGGAAAAAAAATGAACATAAGGTTTTTCAAGGATAAATGTTGAAAACTGCATATATTTTTAAAATAAAAAGCTATTATTTTAAAAATTACATTTCTCTGATCAATAGTGATTTAGAACATTTTTCATTAGACTAGAAATGACTTTAAATTTACTCAAAGATCACTGCCAATGGTAACTGTAATCCTGAATTAAAAGATGATTATCCTCAGAAGGAAAGGAACTAGAATTGTGGTGTAGAAAAAGACTTTTAAGAGTTCCTTTGGCAATATTTAAGTTAATCTTTCAATACTTAAATAAATTAATTCATTCTATGCATGGCAATGTCCACATAATGAAGCTGAAACTGAAATACTTTGGACACACAATGAAAAGATGGTAGTAATTGGAAAAGACTCTGATGTTGGGAAAGATTGATGTTAAAGGAAAAGGGGAATGACAAAAGATATAATGGAAAAATCATGTCATAAAAACAACATAATTAAACATATTTTGAGAGATATTGAAGGAGATAAGAGCCTGGTGTGCTATGGTAAATAGTCACAAAAAGTCAAAATGAATAAATGACTAAATAACTATTAGTCCCTTCCCCTGGCCACTCTTTTATTAATTCCTTGAAGTCCTTCACTTTTTGCTTTTCCAAATGCATTTCTTTCTTTTTTATTTTTTTAATTTATAAAAGGAAATATTTTGGTAATTTGGTGCAGCACTAAATTGATCAATACTTTTATGTAGCATTTTCATTTTAATTATATTACTTGTACTTATTTATGGGCAATTGATTTTCTGGAATTATTTGGATCTATATATCCTATACTATACAGCATAGTGTGAAGTATTCATGTTTTCTTTACATAGCTTGATAAGTAGGATTCCTATATATTAAGTTATATAAATATTTTAAACTGAATTTCACTTTCTATATCTTCTTTCTAGATTTAGTTTGTGATATACAAAATATGATAATATATGAATTAATTTTACATTATGATATTTAGCTTAACTGACTACTTATGTAAATTAATTTTAGTTCATTGCCTTGAGTTTTCTGAGTATACCAATCTACCAACTGCAAAAAACTAAGCAGTTCATTTTATCTTTGTGTTATTCCCTTTATTTTTCTTATCTTATTTTTAGCATTTCTAATATTTTATCAAAGAATAATGGTAACAATGGATGGACAGCTTTATGTTGGCCTTGATCTTACTTTAAAATACTCATTTTTTTTCCATTAAATGATTTTGATCTATTTGGATATATTCATGTGTGTATATGTGTAATAAAGTGTGTGTGTGTGTGTGTATGTGTGTGTGTATATACATGTATATGTATATATATACATATATATGTATGTGTATATATATGTATATATATATACACATACACATGTATGTATATGTATTATACCATGTTATAGAAGAGCCATTTTATTACATAAATTTCTATTTTTTTATTCATGAGTAGTTGCTATCTTTTGTCAAAATTTTATTTTTAACTACTATGCTCATCATTTTGTTGTTATGTTTTTAATATGGTAAATTATTTTTATAGTTTTATTAATGTTAATTTTATTTATAAAGTTCCATCAGTGATCATTAAGAATATTAGTTTATACTTTTGCCTTTCACTGTCATAATATATTGTTAATTGAATGCTCTATATTTATTTTAAATCAATTTCATAGCCCCCCACTTTTATTTTCTTTCCCTTTTGAAATGTAATTATTTCCATTTCAATTTCCATTTGCTAATTAAAAATGGTTAATTCATACATTTCTTGTTTGGTTATTCTCATATTCACTATGCATATTGTACATTTTTAATACATTTATTTAAGCTGTTGGGTTTTTAATTAGAATTTTTTTTAAATTTTATTTTATTTAATAATAACTTTGTATTGACAGAATTCATGCCAGGATAATTTTTTTTTACAACATTATACCTTGGACTCACTTATGTTTCGTTTTTTCCCCTCCCTCCCTCCACCTCCCCCCCAAGATGGCAAGCAGTCCTATATACGTTAAATATGTTGCAGTATATCCTAGATACAATACATATTTGCAGAACCGAACAGTTCTCCCGCTGCACAGGGGGAATTAGATTCAGAAGGTAAAAATAACTCAGGAAGAAAATAAAAAATGCAAATAGTTCACATTCATTTCCCAGTGTTCCTTCTTTGGGTGTAGTTGTTTCTGTCCATCATTTATCCATTGAAACTCAGTTAAGTTTCTTTGTCATAGAAATCCACTTCCATCAGAATACATCCTCATACAATATCGTTGTCGAAGTGTATAATGATCTCCTGGTTCTGCTCATCTCACTTAGCATCAGTCCATGTAGGTCTCTCCAAGCCTCTCTGTATTCATCCTGCTGGTCATTTCTTACAGAGCAATAATATTCCATAACATTCATATACCACAATTTACCCAGCCATTCTCCAATTGATGGGCATCCATTCATTTTCCAGTTTCTAGACACTACAAACAGGGCTGCTACAAACATTTTGGCACATACAGGTCCCTTTCCCTTTTTTAGTATCTCTTTGGGGTATAAGCCCAATAGAAACACTGCTGGATCAAAGGGTATGCACAGTTTGATAACTTTTTGGGCATAATTCCAGATTGCTCTCCAGAATGGCTGGATTCGTTCACAACTCCACCAACAATGCATCAGTGTCCCCGTTTTCCCGCATTCCCTCCAACATTCATCATTATTTTTTCCTGTCATCTTAGCCAATCTGACAAGTGTGTAGTGATATCTCAAAGTTGTCTTAATTTGCATTTCTCTGATCAATAGTGATTTGGAACACTCTTTCATGTGAGTGGTAATAGTTTCAATTTCTTCATCTGAAAATTGTCTGTTCATATCCTTTGACCATTTATCAATTGGAGAATGGCTTGATTTTTTATAAATTTGAGTCAGTTCTCTATATATTTTGGAAATGAGGCCTTTATCAGAACCTTTAATTGTAAAGATGTTTTCCCAGTTTGTTGCTTCCCTACTAATCTTGTTTGCATTCGTTCTGTTTGTACAAAAGGCTTTTTAATTTGATATAATCAAAACTTTCTATTTTGTGATCAGTAATGGTCTCTAGTTCATCTTTGGTCACAAATTTCTTTCTCCTCCACAAGTCTGAGAGATAAACTATCCTATGTTCCTCTAATTTATTAATAATCTCGTTCTTTATGCCTAGGTCATGGACCCATTTTGATCTTATCTTGGTATGTGGTGTTAAGTGTGGGTCCTTGCCTAATTTCTGCTATACTAATTTCCAGTTATCCCAGCAGTTTTTTATCAAATAATGAAATCTTATCCCAAAATTTAGAATCTTTGGGTTTGTCAAACACTAGATTGCTATAGTTGACTATTCTGTCTTGTGAACCTAACCTTTTCCAGTGATCAACTAATCTATTTCTTAGCCAATACTTTGGTGACTGCTGCTTTATAATATAATTTTAGATCAGGTACAGCTAGACCACCTTCATTTGATTTTTTTTTTCATTAGTTCCCTTGAGATTCTCAACTTTTTATTGTTCCATATGAATTTTGTTGTTATTTTTTCTAAATCATTAAAATATTTTCTTGGAAGTCTGATTGGTATAGCACTAAATAAATAGATTAGTTTAGGGAGTATTGTCATCTTTATTATATTCGCTCGGCCTATCCAAGAGCACTTAATATTTTTCCAATTATTTAAGTCTGACTTTATTTGTGTGAAACCTTTTTTGTAATTTTGCTCAAATAATTCCTGACTTTCCTTTGGTAGGTAGATTCCCAAATATTTTATGCTATCAAATTATTTTGAATGGAATTTCTCTTTGTATCTCTTGCTCTTGGATTTTGTTGGTGGTGTATAAGAATGCTGAGGATTTATGAGGATTTATTTTGTATCCTGCTACTTTGCTAAAATTATGAATTATTTCTAATAGCTTTTTAGTAGAATCTCTGGGGTTTTCTAGGTATACCATCATATCATCTGCAAAGAGTGATAATTTGGTTTCCTCATTGCCTACTCTAATTCCTTTAATCTCTTTCTCGACTCTTATTGCAGAGGCTAGTGTTTCTAATACAATATTGAATAATAATGGTGATAGTGGGCAATCTTGCTTCACTCCAGATCTTACTGGGAAAGGTTCCAGTTTTTCCCCATTGCATATGATGCTTACTGGAGGTTTTAAATATATGCTCCTAACTATTTTAAGGAAAAGTCCTTTTATTCCTATGCTCTCAAGTGTTTTTATTAGGAATGGCTGTTGGATTTTATCAAATGCTTTTTCTGCATCTATTGAGATGATCATATGGTTTTTGTTTGGTTGGTTGTTGATATAGTGAATTATGTTAATAGTTTTCCTAATATTGAACCAGCCCTGCATTCCTGGTATAAATCCTACTTGGTCATAGTGTATTATCCTGGGGATGATTTTCTGTAATCTTTTTGCTAATATTTTATTTAAGATTTTAGCATCAATATTCATTAGGGAGATTGGTCTATAATTTTCTTTCTCTGTTTTCAGCCTACCTGGTTTAGGTATCAGTACCATATTTGTGTCATAAAAGGAGTTTGGTAGGACTCCTTCAATCCCTACTTTTTCAAATAGTTTATTTAGCATTGGAGTTAATTGATCTTTAAATGTTTGATAGAATTCAGATGTAAATCCATCTGGTCCTGGGGATTTTTTCTTAGGGAGTTGATTGATAGTTTGTTCTATTTCTTTTTCTGAGATAGGAGTGTTTAGGATATTTACTTCCTCCTCTGTTAGTTTAGGCAAGCTATATTTTTGGAGGTATTCTTCTATTTCATTTAAGTTGTCGAATTTATTGGCGTAAAGTTGGGCAAAGTAACTCCTAATTATTGCTCTAATTTCCTCTTCGTTAGTGGTGAGTTCTCCCTTTTCATTTTTAAGACTAACAATTTGATTTTCCTCTTTCCTTTTTTTAATTAGATTTACTAAGGGTTTGTCTATTTTGTTGGTTTTTTCATAGAACCAACTCTTAGTTTTATTAATTAATTCAATAGGTTTTTTACTTTCAATTTTATTGATCTCTCCTTTTATTTTTTGAATTTCAAGTTTAGTGTTTGATTGGGGGTTTTTAATTTGTTCCTTTTCTAGCATTTTTAGTTGCAAGCCCAATTCATTGACCTTCTCTTTCTCTATTTTATACAAATAGGCCTCTAGAGATATGAGATTTCCCCTTATTACCTCTTTGGCTGCATCCCATACATTTTGGTATGATGTCTCATTATTATCGTTTTCTTGGATGAAGTTATTAATTATGTCTATAATTTGCTGTTTCACCCAATCATTCTTTAGTATGAGATTATTTAGTTTCCAATTATTTTTTGGTCTACTTTCCCATGGCTTTTTATTGAATGTAATTTTCAATGCATCGTGGTCTGAAAAGGATGCATTCACTATTTCTGCCTTACTGCATTTGAGTTTGAGGTTTTTATGTCCTAATATATGGTCAATTTTTGTATTAGTTCCATGAATTGCTGAAAAGAAGGTGTACTCCTTTCTGTCCCATTACATTTTCTCCAGAGATCTATCATATCTAATTTTTCAAGTATTCTATTTATCTCTTTGACTTCTTTCTTATTTATTTTGTGGTTTGATTTATCTAATTCTGAGAGTGCAAGGTTGAGATCTCCCACTATTATAGTTTTACTGTCTATTTCTTCTTGCAGCTCTCTTAATTTCTCTTTTAAGAATTTAGATGCTACACTACTTGGTGCATATATGTTTAATATAGATACTGCTTCATTATTCATTCTACCCTTTAGCAAGATATAGTGCCCTTCCTTATCTCTTTTGTGTTAGAGTTCAAATGTTCCAACACTTTTGATTAGATCAATTTTTGCTTTAGCTTGATCTGAGATCAGGATGGCTACCCCTGCTTTTTTGACTTCACCTGAAGCATAGTAGATTTTGCTCCAATCTTTTACCTTTAACCTGCATGTATCTCCCCGCTTCAGGTGTGTTTCCTGTAAACAACATATTGTAGGATTCTGGCTTTTAATCCATTCTGCTAACCACTTCCTCTTTATGGGGGAGTTTACCCCGTTCACATTTATGGTTAAAATGACCAATTCTGTATTACTTGCCATCTTGTTAACCCCGGTTTATGCTTTTCTCCCTTCTTACTCCCTTCCCCCCCTTCCCAGTATTAAGCTTATGAGCACCACTTGCTTCTCACAGCCCTCCCTTTTTTAGTATCCCTCCCCCCGCCTTAGAGTTCCTCCCCCTAACTTACCCCTTTCCCTCCCAGTTACCTTATTCCCTTCCACTTAGCTCATTCCTTCCCTTTTCACTTTTCCCTTCTCACTTTTCAATGAGGTGGGAGAAGTTTCACCATAGATTGAATATGTCTAAAATTTTTCTCTTAATGCCAATTCTGAAAGCAGTAAAACACTCACTATATTCATCCCTCTCCATTCTTTCTCTCAGATATAATAGGTTTTCTTTTCCTCTTCATGAAATGTAGTACCCCCACTTTCCCCTTTTTCTGGTACAATATCCTTTCCACATCTAGTTTCTAGAACAAGGTATACATGTATTCTTTATACATCTTTATAGCCGAAATATAGTTCCCAAGATTAATCTTTACCTTTTTAGATTTCTCTTGAGTTCTGTATTTGTAGATCAAATTTTTTGTTAAGTTCTGGCTTTTTCATCAAAAATAGGTGAAATTCGCTTACTTCGTTGAATGTCCATCTTCTTCCCTGGAAAAAGATGCTCATTCTCGCTGGATAAGTTATTTTTGGTTGCATCCCAAGTTCCTCAGCCTTTCGGAATATCATATTCCAGGCCCTTCGATCTTTTAATGTGGATGCTGCCAGATCCTGGGTGATCCTTATTGTGGCTCCTTGATACTTGAATTGGGTTTTTCTAGCTGCTTGCAGTAATTTTTCCTTCGCCTGAGGGTTCTGGCATTTGGCCACTATATTCCTTGGTGTTTTGATTTTAGGATCCCTTTCAGTGGGTGATCGATGAATTCTTTCAATGTCTATTTTACCCTCTGTTTCTATGACTTCTGGGCAGTTCTCTTTGATAATTTCCTGGAAAATAGTGTCCAGGCTCTTTTTTCATCATACTTTTCTGGGAGTTCAATAATTCTCAGATTGTCTCTCCTGGATCTATTTTCCAGGTCTGTTGTCTTCCCCAGAAGGTATTTCACATTCTTTTCCATTGTTTGATTTTTTTGGATTTGCTTGACTGATTCTTCTTGTCTCCTTGAGTCATTCAATTCCAATTGTTCGACCCTGATTTTCAGTGAAGTATTTTCTTCACTCACTTTTTAAAGATCTTTTTCTAATTGTCCAATTGAGTTCTTTTGTTCTGTGGAATTTTTTTCCATTTCGCCAATTTTGTTTTCCAGTTCACCAATCCTATTTTTCAAGGATTTTACTTCTTTATCCACTCTCTCTTTAACTGACTTCTCCAGGCTCTTTTGCCAAGCCTCCCTCTCCTTTTGCCAAGCCTCCCTCTCCTTTTCCCATTTTTCTTCTAGCTCCCTTGTGAGAGCCTTTTTAATTTCCTCCATGAGATTCATCTGTGCTGAGGAACATATGATCTCCTTTGGGGATTCACCTGGGGACTGTTTGTTTTTAGTCTCCTCAGGATTTGGAGTCTGCTCTCTATCTGTATAGAAGCTGTCAAGGGTTAAAGTCTTTTTCAGTTTCTTGCTCATTCTGTCTAATAATCAAAGACAAACTATCAAAGAAACAAAAGAAAAAAAACCCTTGAATGGAGGCTGCTTTCTTTGGGGGAGGGGCTGGGTGGTGTTGCCGAGCTTTTTCTACAGACTGCAGGGGGCAGTAGTGAGGCCCTATCAGGACAGCGATGGCTGTGCTGCGCCTGCGCTCTGAGATCCTAGAGTGTGCTGAGACACTGTGGGGGAGGGGTGGCCAGGTCCCGAGAGACTCCAGCTGTTTGGGGTTGTATTCTTCACCCCCCGTGTTTTTAGCTTCTCTGCTGGGCTGCTGACTTGCTCCTGTAGCAAAGCTCTCCCCTCAGAGACGGCCGTGATCACGCCCCACCCCCTCTCCACTCTGCTCTCTCTGAGCCGCTTTCCGTGCTCTCGCTGCCGCTGCTGCCCGCAGTCTGCTTCCAATCTAATAACCATCCCGCCCTTGCTTAAAAACAGGCCTTTCTTGACGAGTCTCAAGGATGGTTTCTCTTGGTAAGTAATTGTATGGTTTTTTTCAGTCGAGCATTAATTCAGAGGCATGAAATGAAATGGATAGTGAGAGAAAAATGCGGAGGTTACACAGCAGTGTGCCTCCTCTCCGCCATCTTGGCCGGAAGTCTTTAATTAGAATTTAGCAAATAGTTTCTAATAATATTCTTTTTTGTTTTTCATTTGTTATTATTATTTTTTTCATTTTTGTAATGCTAATCAATTTTTTCCTCTCTTGATTAACCAAATTGGCTAATGCTTTTTAAAATTTATTAATTAAAAAACCTTTAGGGAATTATTTTATTATTTTCAAATTTCTTACTTTCTGATTTTCAATATTTTTATCTTGATGTTAAATTAAGGTTTTCTTAATTTGTTTTCATTTTGTTTTGCTTTATTTTAACCACATGCTAAATTTGTTGACCTTTTTATTTTTTATTGATAAATTTGTTTAAAAATGAACATTTACTCCAAAGTACTGTTTTGGCTGCATCTAATATATTTTTATGTTACAGCATTTACTTAGTAAATTTTATTTTAATATTACTGCTTTTATGAATTAGTTTTTTAAATTACTATATCTAATGCAAAAAAAAAAATATAATTGTGTCAGCTTTAAATGAGAAAAAAATCTGTATAAACAAAGATACAGATGTAGGAATTCCCTATGCATACACATTTATTTCTATTTTCATTGAATAATCACGTATTTAACATATCTAATGTTTCTAGCAATTTCTTTGATTTTTCACCTATTTCCAGAATGTTTTTTAGTAAAATGTATCTATCTTGAAAGGAGTAATTTTAGGTCTTCCAAAATGTTTTTTTCTATTTCTTTCTATAATTCATTTACTTTTTATTTACAAAAGTAGATGTTTTCCTTTTAATGCATATATGTTGAGAATTAACTCCATTGTACATGGGACTATAAGCCAAATGCAGTTTGCTTATTTATCTCTTTTAAGTGAGTCCTTTTTTTTTTTTTTCTTGTCGAATAATTTTAGTGGTATTTGTTTTGTTTTGATCAACTGAAGAATAATATACTTTAGTCTGTAATTTTTACTCTGTGTGTATGTTTACAGCAAGTCTATTTCTTGTAAATTATATATATACATATACATGTATATGTATATTATATATATGTATATAATATATATAGGATGCGGCTTTCTGAACTTTTATGTTTTCCTTTTAATTTTCATAAGTAAAATCACCCTACTAATAGTCACAATTGTGACTATCTTTTTTTTTTTCCATTTCTCTTCTGTTCTATTTTCCTGTAGTCCCCTCCCATCCCCAAATAAGGAATTTGCAACCTGGGCCACTTTGCCTATCCTTAGGCAACCTGGGAGTCATTATACAAACACTGAATTAAATGTATATGCATTGAACTACTTTAGTGAAGCTTAGAATTCCTAAACTCAATACATCCTTCAGCCTCAGACATCCTAGGGTAAATGATAACAAGAATGTGACAAGCTGTCCGTGAGTGTGTGTGTGTGTGTGTGTGTGTGTGTGTGTGTGTATGAGTATTTTCTACAATACCATGACTACTTCAAATGACAGTGATGTCTAAGTGGCACAGATTTTCCCTATTCCTTCCTTCTTTGTATAGACTCTTACTAGTATTCCAAATTATGCAATAAAATAATTATCCCCCACCATTTTCCCTCTTCCTTCTCTTTCTTTTGTTAAAATTATGAAAATCTTTTTTTTTTAATTACTCCAAAATTTCCCTCTTATTAGACTCTTACCATAAATCCTGATGCCATTACAATTCTGTGGAAATTTTGTTTTCCTCCTCACCAGAATGCAAGAACATCTTAGTGATTTTCCCCATGGTTGTTTCCTAGCATTTAACTTTTTATCTTGCTTTTAATCTCATATTTGTATGTCAAATTTCTTCCATTCTATTTTCTTAATCCTGAATGATTAGAAACCATTTATTTCATTAAAAGTTTATTTTTTCCTCTTGTTGACTTTTCCTCTGTCAACCTACATAGAAAATTTTTTTACCCAAATTTCATCATTCATTTGCATGGACATTTTATAAATATTGACCAACATTATACATATGTGGGACAAACAATATGATTAACAATCAATTGGATCCAGTGTTTAGAAGGAAGTAAGTGACTGAAAATGCTTCAGAAAAAAAAAAAGATTATTTTTTCCTCAAAGGCCAACTTTCTCATAAAAGTAAAGGACTATTAAAAAAAAATACTAGCAATTTAATGCTAGAAGAGAACTCCCCCCCCAAAAAAAAAAATATGGTCTTGGTCTGGTGCTCCAATTGGTAAACAAAACAACAACATTGATTATAATAAAATTAGTGTTTTATTATTGTATCAATAATACTAAGTCATCAGTTAATTTTTCAGTTAAGTTCTTTAAATTTTACTTTAACATGTTCAACAGTTAACTTTGAGCATTTCAGTTTTTTTTTTAACCATATTCATCTATAATAATTTTCTCACCTTTAGAAAAATTTTATATTATCTTCAAAGATTCCAGAGAATAATAAGATGTGAAATGCCATTGCCATCAAAGTATTAAAATGACTCAATTAGATATCGAGAGAGAGAGATGATGGGCATGTGTAGGTTTATAATAAATAATGAGAAACATAATAGTAATTAATCAGGTGACAAGGATGGCTGACCAGTAGACAGCCAGAGTGTTTGTATAATACTGTTGTAATGTGAAGAGAAATTAACCAAAGTTCCTTATACATTGTGTAAGATTTTCTGGTGAACTTTGATGGAAAAATGCCCATCACAAAGTATTAGTATGCATGTATGTATGAGACACACACACACATATGAATACACACCCATTTGTGTGTGTATATATTTATATATCACCTGGGAGCTTTAACATCTATATTGCAATGTAATTTGAATATTTGAATGGTTGACAAGGATAATATTAAAGCCAAGTTCTTCTGGCATTTATTCTGGCATTCTTTTCACAGTAGACTTCATTTTGGCAATCTCATCAAAGTCATTCAATTTTCAATGTATTTATTAGGGTAGTGTTTTTTTTTTTTTCCTTATTTTTTTCTGGGGGAAAAAACAAGGAAACAAACTCACAGATCTATGCATATAAACACAACCCATATGAATAATTATTTTAGCTATTGGGTTGTTTTAACTATATATACATATATGTAAATATAAACACACATCTATGAATGTGTATAGATATAGATACATATCTTTATAGTTAGAGAGTTACTAAGATCAATTACTGCATTGTCACTCTGAAATATTGGTGGCAATTTTTTTTTACATCGAGATTCTGAATCAGTGATATTAGATTCAGTTGTGAAATTAATATTCCAATTCTTATTCCAGAAAGACAATATTTGGCAACCACATAAACTGTGTGAATAACCCCGAAGAAAAACAATTTATCCTTCTCCCTTTTATTCCACAATGGGCAATTGCAAGTTTACTTGACAAAATGTTTAGGTCCAACCATTATACTATTTTTATCTGCCCACCAAAGAGTCCTTTCTATGATTTCTTTGGAAAATAATATTCTTAAATCTTTTTGTAAGTTGAGTCACAAAAATTGTCAAATGCTTTCAAAACTTAGAGTGGTAGGATCAAACTCAGCAGAAACTTCTAGGCTTTCAATCTTTAAGTAAACCGGCAAAATAGAGACCTGATTCACTTTCCTTCCTCCTCTGTCATTACTTTCTCAGCACACATGACATTTTGACAAATCTTTTCTATGATCGCAAGCATTTATACATTATTTTCCAATCATTCTTTTTTTTAACACGATAAAAGAAATGTAATGGTTCATTTCACTATATTCAAGGAAAATAACTAGGTTCAATCCAATTCAAAGACTTTTACTATTATTTTTTATGTTACTTTTGAGATTGATTAAAATAACTTATGTCTATTTTTTAAAATACATTTAACACTTTTCATTTAAAGCCATATATAAAGTTGATGAAAAGTTTATAATAGAAGTCATAATGATGAATGGGTAGACATTTTAATTTTATTATTAGCATGATATAATTAGGTGACAATGGTGGCTAAGAGAATGTATTATTCTTACTTGTGATTCAAGATTTATCATGGAGCAGAAGCCTAGATGTTACAGAGAAAGCAAGAAGGTGATTGAGCTCTCCCTACTTTTCCTTGGAAACAATAATCAAACTTCTCAATGGATTTTAAAGTGAAGGAAACCACAATAAGTTGGAATAAGACAACTTATGAATACAACTTAGAAATATTTTTTTTACTTTTAATTATTATAGCTTTTTATTTACAAGATATATGCATGGGTAATTTTTCACCATTGACAGTTACAAATACTTTTGTTCCAACTTTTTCCCTCTTTCCCCCCACCCCTTCCCCCAGATGGCAGGTTGACCAATACATGTTAAATATATTAAAATATAAATTAAATACAATATATGTATACATATCCAAACAGTTATTTTGCTGTATAAAAGGAGTCAGACTTTGAAATAGTGTACAATTAGCCTGTGAAGGAAATCAAAAATGCAGGGGGACAAAGATAGAGGATTGGGAATTCTATGTAGTGGTTAATAGTCATCTCCCAGAGTCTTAGAAATACTTTTTAAAAGATCTGTCACAATTAGGTAAAAAGACAGGATAACCCAGTGCAGATTATATCAGGGCAAGTCAGTAGATGACTCTTAGCACAACTAAAATTAGCAATTCAGAACTTTCATTTTTGACTCAGACCACCTAGCCCCAGGGCAAAAGGGAAACTGCAAGTTACAGAACTCTAGCACAACAAGCATAATTGGACCTGTCCACCTCATTGCAGTGGGTACATTTGCAGCACCTGAGGCTCCATTTCCAAGTCTGTGACCAGAACTCTGACACTCAGAAGAAACTTGGAACAGTTTCCTTTGTGCTTCAGGACAAGAGCTCAACTCTTTTTAAATGAGCAAAAACCTAAAAAGAACCCTGACCATAAAAAGCCACTATGGCAACAGGGAAGATCAAAACATAAACTCAGAAGAGGAAAGCAATGTCAAAATGAGTACATGTGAGGCTTCAAAAGAAAATATACATTGGTTTCAAGCCCCAAAAGTCCTCTTGAAAGAGATGAAAAGGGATTTTTAAAGTTAAGCGAGAGAGATAGAAGAAAAAGTAGGAAAAGAAATGAGAGCTATATGGGAGATTTTTGTAAAAAAAAAGTCAACAACTTGCAAAAGAAAACACAAAATTTGAAGATAACAACCTTAAAACAAAATTTGCTAAATGGGGAAAATATCTACTGAAGAAAACAACTTTTAAAAGTTAGAATTGGTGAAATGGAAAAAAGAGGTACAAAAACTAACTGAAGAAAATAATTCCTTAAAAATTAGAATTGGGCCAGTGGAAGCTAATGACTTAGAAACATCAAAAATCAGTCAAACAAAATCAAGAGTAGAAAAAAATAACATCTCATTGGAACAATGGATATAAAGAACTTATAGGCACAAAGTATATAGCATTGACATTCCTAGAGAAGTTAAGGATTTACAAGAATTAGAAGCAAAATTATACTAGTGAAGTACCAAAACCTCTGCCTCTGAGAATTAGATCAATCTAGCCAGAAAATAAACAAAAAAAAAAAAAAAAAAGGTAAGGAGGTGACTAGAATTTTGGAAAAGTTAGACATAATAGACCTCTGGAGAAAATTGAATGGGATTAGAAAGAACATACATTTTTTCTCAGTGGTAAGTCACCAACTCAAAAACAAACAAACAAACAAACAAATAAATAAATGAACAGATAAAGAAATAAATAGAAAAATAAATAAAAATGACCCAGTATTAGGTGATATATACTTCACAATCAAATATAAAAAAGCAGAAACATTGTATGTATGCTTTTCAGATAATGTTGCAATAAAAATTACATAAGATAAAGGGCATTGGAAAGATAGACTAATAATTGGAAACTAAATAAGCTAATCTAATCTAAAGTAAAGACAGGGTCAAACAGTAATCATAGAAAAATATAATTTCATCCAAATTAATAACGATAATGAAAACAATATCAAAATTTTTGAGTTGAACACTAAGTTTTAGGAGAAATTTTGTTTCTATAAATGCTTACATGAACTAAATAGAGAGGAAAAAAAAACGATCAATGAATTATGCATGACATTTTAAAAAGTTAGAACTAATTAAAAATATCAAAATAAATACCAAATGACAAATTCTGTAACCAAAAGAAGATATTAATAAAATTGAAAATAAGAAAACTATTGGACTAGTAAATAAATCTGAGATGTTTTTATTTTTAAAAAATGAATAAAGTAGATAAGCCCTTGTTAACTTGATTTTTAAAAAAGAAAGAAGAAAACCAAATAACCAATATCAAAAATGAAAAGAGTGGTTTCACTACCAAATGAAGAGGAAACCAAAGTAATAATTAGGAGGTATGTTGCCAACTATATGCCAATGGAAAAAAAAAATTGAACTGGAATAGAAACATTTTCCTGACTTAGAACCGGGGAAAATAGTATTTATAACATCTATCAAAGTGGTAGCAGATAATTAAACATTGAGAAAAGCACCAGTTGGGGAATAGCTGAACAAGTTGTGATATATGAATACAATAGAATTTTATTGTTTTATAGAAAATGATAAGAAGGCAGGTTTCAGAAAAAAAATTGGAAATTCCTGTATCAACTGATGCTGAAAGACCAGAAGAACATTGTAAACAGTAATAGTAGCATAATGCAATGATCAAATTTAATAGCTTAGTTCTCCTCAAAAATCCAAAGATTCAAGACAATTCTAAAAGACTTATGATGCAAAATATTTTCCACATTCAGAGGAAAAAAAAAAAACCTATGGATTACTAATTCAAATTGAAACATACAATTTTAAATTCCTTTGTGTTTTCATTTGTTTGTTTTCTCTCTAGTGGTATTTCCCTTTTGTTCTGATTCTTTTTTTCACAAGGCTTTCTATCTTGGGAAGGGGAGAGAAAAGGGATAAATAGAGAAAATTTTGGAAATTTCTTATCAAATGAATATTGAAAACTATCTTTATATGTAAATAAAATTATTATTACATGGAAAGAAAAATATTTGCCCCTATTTACTTCTTTTAACACTTCCATTTGGGATGAGGGGATGGGGAGAAAGTAGGAGACAGAAGAAGGGTAGGAAGGAATGTTGGTCAGGAGTCAAAGAATACAATAGTATCTCAAAAGTCAGACTGGTTTTTGTTGGTTTGTTTGTTTGTTTGTTTGTTTGTTTTCCCCTGGAATGTCTTAGTCTTGTAAATCCTATTTAAAAAAAAAAAAACATACAGATATACCTCTAGTCAAGAGAAATGCTGTTATTAATGTGGCTTGAGAAGTATATGTGACTGAATTTTCCTTAATAAATTCTAAAATCTTCAACAGTCTTGCACATTTCATTGATCAAACCTTGAATAAGAATTGTTTTCTTTTGTAACAATGAGATTGCATTCTGTTAAATTTAGTCTTTATTATTTTGTCCTTGGAATTGTCTTGCTTGATCACTTTTCATTAAAACTGCTATTAAAATTGATTAGAAAAAAAGATTAATGTATACCACTTGGCTCACATATACAAAAGAACGTTCACTTAACAACCTAATTATAATTCTGTCTTTAAAAGATGCCCCTGTCAAAATCACTTGTAAATAAATATTTTACATTTCATATTACATAGCATACTTTTTTTCTTCTCAAACTCCATGAAGTTAAAGTCATTTATTCAGCATCTTCATCTTTAATGAGTACCTTAGCTAAAAATAAAATTGTCTTTCTGAAGCTCATATTAAAGCTGATGGATGCCAAGATCTGTATATATTAATGTAAAGGAATGCATAAAGGCGAGAAAAGGAACAATCTCCTACTGTGATTAAGGGGCTCTACCTTCAGGATGAGCTTGTCT